>NW_028156084.1:132500-140000 GCF_964263955.1 Coregonus lavaretus | reverse complement strand
CACACACTTACACACACACACACACACACACACACACACACACACACACACACACAGTGCATTCGGAAAGTATTCAGACCCCTTCACTTTTTCCATATTTTGTTACATTACAGCCTTATTCTAAAATTGATTCAATTGTTTTTTTCCCTCATCAATCTACACACAATAATAAAAACAAAAAACTGAAATATTACATTTACATAAGTATTCAGACCCTTTACTCAGTACTTTGTTGAATCACCTTTGGCAGCGATTACAGCCTTGAGTCTTCTTGGGTATGACGCTACAAGCTTGGCACACCTGTATTTGAGGAGTTTCTCCCATTCTTCTCTGCAGATCCTCTCAAGCTCTGTCAGGTTGGATAAGGAGCGTCGCTGCACAGCTATTTTCAGGTCTCTCCAGAGATGTTTGATTAGGTTCAAAGTCCGGGCTGTTGCTGGGCCACTCAAGGACATTTTAGAGACTTGTCCCAAAGCCACTCATGCATGTCAACTATGCCTCTGTCTATCCCTGTTCTCTCCTCTCCGCACAGGCTATACAAACGCCTCACACCGCATGGCTGCAGCCTCTCTAACCTGGTGGTCCCTGCACGCACCACACACCTGGAGTTCCAGGTCTCAGGCAGCCTCTGGAACTGCCGTTCTGCTGCCAACAAGGCAGAGTTTATCTCAGCCTATGCTACCCTCCAGTCCCTCGACTTCTTGGCGCTGACGGAAACATGGATTACCACTGAAAACACTGCTACTCCTACTGCTCTCTCCTCGTCTGACCATGTGTTCTCGCATACCCCGAGAGCATCTGGTCAGCGGGGTGGTGGCACAGGAATCCTCATCTCTCCCAAGTGGACATTCTCTATTTTCCCCCTGACCCATCTGTCTATCTCCTCATTTTAATTCCATGCTGTCACAGTCACTAGCCCATTTAAGCTTAACATCCTTGTCATTTATCGCCCTCCAGGTTCCCTTGGAGAGTTCATCAATGAGCTTGACAAGTTCCTTTCCTGAGGATGGCTCACTCCTCACAGTTCTGGGGGACTTCAACCTTCCTACGTCTACCTTTGACTCATTTCTCTCTGCCTCCTTCTTTCCACTCCTCTCCTCTTTTGACCTCACCCTCTCACCGTCCCCCCCTACTCACAAGGCAGGCAATACGCTTGACCTCATCTTTACTAGATGCTGTTCTTCTACTAATCTCACTGCAACTCCCCTCCATGTCTCCGACCACTACTTTGTATCCTTTTCTCTCTCGCTCTCCTCCAACACTACTCACTCTGCCCCTACTCAGATGGTAATGCGCCGTCGCAACCTTCGCTCTCTCTCTCCCGCTACTCTCTCCTCTTCCATCCTATCATCACTTCCCTCTGCTCAATCCTTCTCCCTCCAATCTCCTGATTCTGCCTCCTCAACCCTCCTCTCCTCCCTTTCTGCATCCTTTGACTCTCTATGTCCCCTATCCTCCCAGCCGGCTCGGTCCTCCCCTCCAGCTCCGTGGCTTGATGACTCATTGCGAGCTCACAGGACAGGGCTCCGGGCAGCCGAGCAGAAATGGAGGAAAACTAGACTCCCTGCGGACCTGGCATCTTTTCACTCCCTCCTCTCTACATTTTCTTCATCTGTTTCTGCTGCTAAAGCCACTTTCTACCACTCTAAATTCCAAGCATCTGCCTCTAACCCTAGGAAGCTCTTTGCCACCTTCTCCTCCCTGCTGAATCCTCCTCCCCCCCGCCCCCCACTCCTCCCTCCTCCCTCTCTGTGGATGACTTCGTCAACCATTTTGAAAAGAAGGTTGACGACATCCGATCCTCGTTTGTTAAGTCAAATGACACTGCTGGTCCTGCTCACACTGCCCTACCCTATGCTTTGACTTCTTTCTCCCCTCTCTCTCCAGATAAAATCTTGCGACTTGTGACGGCCGGCCTCCCAACAACCTTCCCGCTTGACCCTATCCCCTCCTCTCTTCTCCAGACCATCTCCGGTGACCTTCTCCCTTACCTCACCTCGCTCATCAACTCATCCTTGACCGCTGGCTATGTCCCTTCCGTCTTCAAGAGAGCGAGAATTGCACCCCTTCTCAAAAACCAACACTTGATCCTTCTGATGTCAACTACTACAGAGCAGTATCCCTTCTTTCTTTTCTCTCCAAAACTCTTGAGCGTGCCGTCTTTAGCCAACTCTCTTGCTATCTCTCTCAGAATTACCTTCTTGATCCAAACCAGTCAGGTTTCAAGACTGGTCATTCAACTGAGACTGCTCTTCTCTGTGTCACGGAGGCTCTCCGCACTGCTAAAGCTAACTCTCTCTCCTCTGCTCTTGTCCTTCTAGACCTGTCTGCTGCCTTTGATACTGTGAACCATCAGATCCTCCTCTCCACCCTCTCCGAGCTGGGCATCTCCGGCGCGGCTCACTCTTGGATTGCGTCCTACCTGACCGGTCGCTCCTACCAAGTGGCGTGGCGAGAAGCTGGCTCCGCACCAAGTGCTCTCACCAATGGTGTCCCCCAGGGCTCAGTTCTAGGCCCTCTCCTATTCTCGCTATACACCAAGTCACTTGGCTCTGTCATATCCTCACATGGCCTCTCCTATCATTGCTATGCAGACGACACACAACTAATCTTCTCCTTTCCCCCTTCTGATAACCAGGTGGTGAATCGCATCTCTGCATGTCTGGCAGACATATCAGTATGGATGACGGATCACCACCTCAAGCTGAACCTTGGCAAGACAGAGCTGCTCTTCCTCCCGGGGAAGGACTGCCCGTTCCATGATCTCGCCATCACGTTGACAACTCCGTTGTGTCCTCCTCCCAGAGTGCGAAGAGCCTTGGCGTGACCCTGGACAACACCCTGTCGTTCTCCGCTAACGTCAAGGCGGTGACCTGATCCTGTAGGTTCATGCTCTACAACATTCGGAGAGTACGACCCTGCCTTACACAGGAAGCGGCACAGGTCCTAATTCAGGCACTTGTCATCTCCCGTCTGGATTACTGCAACTCGCTGTTGGCTGGGCTCCCTGCCTGTGCCATTAAACCCCTACAACTCATCCAGAATGCCGCAGCCCGTCTGGTGTTCAACCTTCTCACGTCACCCCTCTCCTCCGCACACTCCACTGGCTTCCAGTTGAAGCTCGCATCTGCTACAAGACCATGGTGCTTGCCTACGGAGCTGTGAGGGGAACGGCCCCTCCGTACCTTCAGGCTCTGATCAGTCCCTACACCCAAACGAGGGCATTGCGTTCATCCACCTCTGGCCTGCTGGCCCCCTACCTCTGCGAAAGCACAGTTCCCGCTCAGCCCAGTCAAAACTGTTCACTGCTCTGGCACCCCAATGGTGGAACAAGCTCCCTCACGACGCCAGGACAGCGGAGTCACTCACCACCTTCCGGAGACACTTGAAACCCCACCTCTTTAAGGAATACCTGGGATAGGATAAAGTAATCCTTCTACCCCCCCCCTTACCCCACCCCACAAAAAAAAAAAAAAAAAACCTTGTAAAGTGGTTATCCCACTGGCTATAAGGTGAATGCACCAATTTGGAAGTTGCTCTGGATAAGAGCGTCTGCTAAATGACGTAAATGTGTAAATGTAATGCATTGTCTTGGCTGTGTGCTTAGGGTCGTTGTCCTGTTGGAAGGTGAACCTTCGCCCCAGTCTCAGGTCCTGAGTGCTCTGGAGCAGGTTTCTTTAAGGATCTCTCTGTACTTTGCTCCGTTCATCTTTCCCACGATCCTGACTAGTCTCACAGTCCCTGTCGCTGAAAAACATCCACAAAGCATGATGCTGCCACCACCATGCTTCACATTAGGGATGGTGCCAGGTTTCCTCCAGACGTGAAGCTTGGCATTCAGGCCAAGGAGTTCAATCTTGGTTTCATCAGACCAGGGACCTTATATTTGGTATTTTATTAGGATCCCCATTAGCTGTTGTGAAAGCAGCAGCTACTCTTCCTGGGGTCCACACGAAACATGAAACATTACATAATACAGAACATTAATAGACAAGAACAGCTCAAGGACAGAACTACACCTCGTAGCCTACATATCAATACATACACACAAACTATCTAGGTCAAATAGGGGAGAGGCGTTGTGCCGTGAGAAGTTGCTTTATCCGTTTTTTGAAACCAGGTTTGCTGTTTATTTTAACAATATGAGATGGAACGGAGTTCCATGCAATAATGGCTCTATATAATACTGTACGCTTTCTTGAATTTGTTCTGGATTTGGGGACTGTGAAAAGACCCCTGGTGGCATGTCTGGTGGGATAAGTGTGTGTGTCAGAGCTGTGTGTTAGTTGACTATGCAAACAATTTGGGATTTTCAACACATTAATGTTTCTTATAAAAATAAGAAGTGATGCACTCAGTCTCTCCTCTACTGTTAGCCAAGAGAGACTGGCATGCAAAAGTATTTATAGTAGCCCTCTGATTACAATGAAGAGCAAGACGTGCCGCTCTGTTCTGGGCCAGCTGCAGCTTAACTAGGTCTTTCCTTGCAGCACTGGACCACACGACTTGACAATAATCAAGATAAGATAAAACTAGAGACTGCAGGACATTCCTTGTGGAATGTGGTGACAGAAAAGCAGAGCATCTCTTTATTACGGACAGACCTCTCCCCATCTTTGCAACCATTGAATTTAAATGTTTTGACCATGATAGTTTACAATCTAAGGTAACACCAAGTCATTTAGTCTCCTCAACTTGTTCAACAGCCACACCATTCATTACCAGATTCAGCTGAGGTCTAGAACTTAGGGAATTATTTGTACCAAATACAATGCTCTTAGTTTTAGAGATGTTCAGGACCAGTTTATTAGTGGCCACCCATTCCAAAACAGACTGCAACTCTTTGTTAAGGGTTTTGGTGACTTCATTAGCTGTGGTTGCTGATGCGTATATGGTTGAATCATCAGCATACATGGACACACATGCTTTGTTAAATGCCAGTGGCAGATCATTGGTAAAAATAGAAAAGAGTACAGGGCCTAGAGAGCTGCCCTGTGGTACACCACACTTTACATGTTTGACATTAGAGAAGCTTCCATTAAAGAAAACTGTTTGAGTTCTATTAGATAGCTCTGAATCCACGATATGGCAGAGGTTGAAAAGCCATAACACATAAATTTTTTCAACAACAGGTTATGGTCAATAATATCAAAGGCTGCACTGAAATCTAACAGTACAGCTCCCACAATCTTCTTATTATCAATTTCTTTCAACCAATCATCAGTAATTTGAGTCAGTGCAGTACATGTTGAGTGCCCTTCCCTATAAGCATGTTGAAAGTCTGTTGTTAATTTGTTTACAGAGAAATAGCATTGTATTTGGTCAAACAATGGGTAGTGGAATTACTTTGGCTTCCCTCCAGGCCTGAAGACAGACTTTCCTCTAGGCTCAGATTAAAGATATGACAGATAGGAGTGGCTATAGAGTCAGCTACCATCCTCAGTAGCTTTCCATCTAAGTTGTCAATGCCAGGAGGTTTGTCATTATTGATCGATAACAATAATCTTTCCACCTCTCCCACACTAACTTTACAAAATTCAAACTTGCAATGCTTTTCTTTCATTATTTGTTTTTTTATGCATGAGTACGATGGCTCACTGTTCATTGTTGGCATTTCCTGCCTAAGTTTGCCCACTTTGCCAATGAAGTAATCATTCAAATAATTTGATGAAAGATGGAGTTGAATTTTTCTTTCTACCCATATATTCATTTAAAGTACTCCAAAGTTTTTTCCCCATCATTCTTTATATCATTGATCTTTGCTTCATAATACAGTTTCTTCTTCTTTTTGTTCAGTTTAGTCACATAATTTCTCAATTTGCAGTAAGTCAACCAGTCAGATATGCAGCCAGACTTTCAGTCAGATGGCCCGTCTCTTTCAACCATACAGTTGTTCAATTCCTCATCAATCCATGGAGCCTTAACAGTTCTAACAGTCAGTTTCCTAACAGGTGCATGTTTATCAATAATTGGAAGAAGCAATTTCATAAATTCATCAAGTGCAGCGTCTGGATGCTCCTTATTAATCACATCAGACCAACACATATTTTTTACATCATCCACATACGAGTCACAGCAAAATCTTTTGTATGATCTCTTATACACTATTTTAGGCCCAGCTGTTGGAACTTTGGCTTTCCTGGATATAGCCAATATATTGTGATCACTGCATCCAATGGGTACGGATACAGCTTTAGAACAAAGTTCTACAGTATTAGTAAAAATGTGATCGATACATGTGGCTGATCTTGTTCCTGTAGTGTTTGTAAACACCCTGGTAGGTTGATTAATAACCTGAACCAGATTACCGGCACTGGTTACAGTGAGAAGCTTCCTCTTGAGCGGACAGCTTGATGAAAACCAGTCAATATTCAGGTCACCAAGAAAGTAGACCTCTCTGTTTACATCACATACACTATCAAGCATTTCACACATATTATTTAAATACTGACTGTTCACACTCGGTGGCCTATAGCAACACCCTATAGCAAAAGAAAAGGCTTTAGATGTGGCAAGTGAACCTGCAACCACAACACTTCAATAACACTTGACATAAGCATTACAGGGATATGGCTCTGAATATATACAGCAACACCTCCCCCATAAGCATTTCTGTCTCTTCTATAGATGTTTTTTTATTGTATTGCTACTGCTGTATCATCAAATGAATTATCCAAGTGAGTCTCAGAAATGGCTAATATATGAATGTTATCTGATGTTAGCAAGTTATTGATTTCATTAACCTTATTTCTAAGGCTACATATATTAATATGGGCTATCTTCAGCCCTTTCCTGGGTAGCTTATCAGAGAT
Organism: Coregonus lavaretus; assembly: GCF_964263955.1. NCBI lineage: Eukaryota > Metazoa > Chordata > Actinopteri > Salmoniformes > Salmonidae > Coregonus > Coregonus lavaretus. The sequence continues at coordinate 133,188 of NW_028156084.1, read as the reverse complement.
AGACATAATACTGGAAAGAGCAAACAAAGCAAGATAACATATATACATTCAGCAGTCCATTAATCAGTTGGTGTGTGTGTGTGTGTGTGTGTGCGCTGCGGGGTTGAAGCTACGAACCCATAGGCTTGGCTCTCTCATCCCTTCCAGGCTGTTTGGAGGGAGGCTGGACAATGAGCCTGTCATAGCGGATGTAAGCAATGTCCCCACGAGCTCTGGCTGCTTTCATGGCTGGGATAAGTTCTTTCCTCTTCTGGCGCACAGCTTCAGGATAGTCCTCGTTGAGAAAGATATATGTTCCTCTCAAGTTCTTGGCTCTTTCCAGAACAGCTACCATGTCCTTGGACCTCTGGAACTTGACCACTATCGGCCTGGGCCTGTCACCTGGGCCAGTGGTGGGTTTTCCAGTCCTGTGGGCACGCTCCACCTCAATCTTCCTGTGGTCCATCTTCAATTTCTCAGAGATCATTTCCCTCACTTTGTCCTCAGACTCCGTCCAGGTCTCATGTGGAGATTCTGCAATTCCGTCCACAACCATGTTATTACGCCTTGATTGTCCCTCGAGATAGTCGGATTTATCCGTCATTGTTATCATGGATTCACAGACAGAGCTGATGTCCTCTCTCAATGACTTACAGATTGCTGTAATCTTGCCGTTCTCCTGTTTCAACTCATCGAGCTGACCCTGGGA
>NW_028156084.1:2500-127500 GCF_964263955.1 Coregonus lavaretus | reverse complement strand
TTGCTGTAGCTGGGAGGCACATCAGCGTCCGAGGTGTTTGGAGCGTCCGTGTCTGGGGTGTACAGCTTCTCCGCCCGGTCACGCTCTTCTGTATTCAGGTATTCTTGCCGGTCCTGGACACCCCCGTCGTCACTGTCAGTGCTACAGTCCTGGGACCCTGGTCGGAGGGCCAGGTGGGTCGATGCTCCTTCCTCTACCCTGAAGGAGGGGCCCTCCCCTGGGCCTGGAGACCCCCATGGATCCCCCTGGCCCTGGTCCTCTGTGGTCTCTCCACCACTGCCATCTCCTCCACCCCGCCAGGGGCTGTCCTCGGCCCCCTCTGCCCCCTCCGGAGGTGGGTGTCCCCAGGGTCTGTTCTGCCTGTCTTCCCCCTGGTCCTGTTCGTCCTCCACCTCCTCGATGGTGTCGTTGGTGCCCTGCCGGGAGTACAGAGTGATGCACTGGGTCGCCTCGCTGTGGGGGAGAGACAGACAGACAGGCAGGAAGACAAACAGCAAGAGAGGAGGTTACTGGACCCTGTCAATGCTCAGTACGGTATTCACAAAGTGGAGAGTATTCGGGTGACACTCACTCAACAGCCCCATGTATCATTGTGTAGTTTTAGTTGGAGAAAACAGATAATAATAATTAAAGTAGTTTGTGAGCTTTATGTGTTTTCAGGAAACAGAAACAACATTTACAAGGATGACTGACAAACCACATGTAATGATAAGTGATAAATATAGCTGCGAGGAGCAATGAACGGGGTTCACAGGATGACAGAAAGGACAGAAGATCAGTTGGATAAGAAAGAAAGCACTCGATCGTGTGGGAAATATCTTCCTTTATGTGCAATCAGTAAAAGCATTACCACGTTTATCTCTCAACACCACAACGGAGAGACTGAGTGCATCACTTCTTCTTTTTATAAGAAACATTAATGTGTTGGAAATTCCAAATTGTTTGTATATTCAACTTACACACAGCTCTGACACACACACTTACCCCACCAGACATGCCACCAGGGGTCTTTTCACAGTCCCCAAATCCAGAACAAATTCAAGAAAGCGTACAGTATTATATAGAGCCATTATTGCATGGAACTCCCTTCCATCTCATACTGCTCAAATGAACAGCAAACCCGGTTTAAAAAAACAGAGAAACCAACACCTCACGGCACAACGCCTCTCCCCTATTTGACCTAGATAGTTTGTGTGTATGTATTGATATGTAGGCTACGAGGTGTAGTTCTGTCCTTGAGCTGTTCTTGTCTATTAATGTTCTGTATTATGTTTCATGTTTTGTGTGGACCCCAGGAAGAGTAGCTGCTGCTTTTGCAACAGCTAATGGGGATCCTAATAAAATACCAAATACCAAATAGGCCACTGTGGAATATATTTACAGTGGTTTAAATGGATACGTAAAATCAGATTTTAAGTTAAGACATGTACCATGGGCCTACATTCCGAATTTTGTGTTATTTGGTCCTATGGTTCATGAGAAGAAGATTTGTGAAATATTTTTAGCATATTTTAGCATATTAGCATATGTGCTAATATGCATCTACTGGTATAGTGTGGCCATCTTTGAATGCATCAACGTTATTTTCTCAAACTCTTTAGGGACTATTGTGATGAGTCTAAAGACCAAATTTGGAGTGAATGTGACTTTTAGTCCAGGAAAATAAGATTTGTTATGATTATTTTAAGCATTGGCGTTACATAGTCAAAAATGTGAATTGTTAATAGTTTCCTTATGTTTTAAGATACCAATGCCAAACTTAACATGGTTCATCATGGTAATGACCCTAAACAGTTTCAAGTTGATAGGCCATTATGAAGTGTATTTACAAAGGAATTAAATGGACACGTAAAATCTGATTTCCTGATTTATCCATAATTTAGCCATCTCTTAACCAATCCCTTAGGTTCTCTCAAATTTGGTGAGAATACGTTTTTCAAAAGTTTTCAAAAATTTCCAAGATGGAGGAAAATCTATCCTGATAGACTCATGGGTCCTTGAGGCAAATAATTATGTTCAACATGAGGAAAGACACCTACATACAACATTTCAAGTCTCTAGATCGAATGGGGTGGCAGATATGAGGGTTTAAGTGAGACTGCTTATAACAGCACCACCTATAGGCCAATCAATGACCTTCTTTTTGACCAAGTTACTGATGGCCTCTAGTTTCTGTGGGCCAAATCAGAAACAAAGTTACCAATCTATGTTGGAGTTATCTGACCATGTGAAGGGAAAAATATATTATGTAATAATAACAATATGTTTCACAGTTTCAACGTGACAGACACGGGTGTGTGAGGAAGAGTAAAAGGAGGAGGAGGAGGAGGAGAAAGGAGAGGAGAGGATGAGGGGGCAGAAGAAGAGAGTGACGAAGAGGATGGAAGAGGAGGAGAAGGAGAAAGAGGAAGATTTCAGCTTGGACCAGGCACCTGGACACTTGGCTGCTGCTGCTGTCAGTTGATTTGGAGGCGTCCAGGCCGTAAATCTTACGGAGTTTGGGCCGGGCACGTTCACTGGTTTTGGGAATGGGAATGTCTGACGGCATTCCGTCCAGCTCGTCCAGCGTGTCTTGGCGGGAGAACAGCATGGTGGCCTCAGTGTAGGCACTGATGGGATAGAGAGATGGAGAGATGAGAAATAAATGACTGGAATGACACAATGGTTACAACATGGCTTCCACATGGCGCAGCTAATGATGTGGAAGTTTCCAAATGGTAAAGGTGGTGATGAGGTTGTGTTGTAGAAAGTGATATCTCATCACTCTGTCTACATCCACCCTCATGCTGAAGATACTGATCAAGCCCTAGAATTACATATAGAATGTAATAATAGGATCTCTCCAGCACTCTGCTCGGTATCTGGACATGCAATCTCTGCTATCTCTCCAGCACTCTGCTCTGTATCTGGTCTCTGCTATCTCTCCAGCACTCTGCTCGGTATCTGGTCTCTGCTATCTCTCCAGCACTCTGACCGGTCTCTGGTCTCTGCTATCTCTCCAGCACTCTGACCGGTCTCTGGTCTCTGCTATCTCTCCAACACTCTGATCGGTCTCTGGTCTCTGCTATCTCTCCAGCACTCTGACCGGTCTCTGGTCTCTGCTATCTCTCCAGCACTCTGACCGGTCTCTGGTCTCTGCTATCTCTCCAGCACTCTGACCGGTCTCTGGTCTCTGCTATCTCTCCAGAACTCTGACCGGTCTCTGGTCTCTGCTATCTCTCCAGCACTCTGACCGGTCTCTGGTCTCTGCTATCTCTCCAGCACTCTGATCGGTCTCTGGTCTCTGCTATCTCTCCAGTACTCTGACCGGTCTCTGGTCTCTGCTATCTCTCCAGCACTCTGACCGGTCTCTGGTCTCTGCTATCTCTCCAGCACTCGGATCGGTCTCTGGTCTCTGCTATCTCTCCAGCACTCTGCTCTGTATCTGGTCTCTGCTATCTCTCCAGCACTCTGCTCGGTATCTGGTCTCTGCTATCTCTCCAGCACTCTGACCGGTCTCTGGTCTCTGCTATCTCTCCAGCACTCTGACCGGTCTCTGGTCTCTGCTATCTCTCCAGCACTCTGACCGGTCTCTGGTCTCTGCTATCTCTCCAGCACTCTGACCGGTCTCTGGTCTCTGCTATCTCTCCAGCACTCTGACCGGTCTCTGGTCTCTGCTATCTCTCCAGCACTCTGACCGGTCTCTGGTCTCTGCTATCTCTCCAGTACTCTGACCGGTCTCTGGTCTCTGCTATCTCTCCAGCACTCTGACCGGTCTCTGGTCTCTGCTATCTCTCCAGCACTCTGACCGGTCTCTGGTCTCTGCTATCTCTCCAGCACTCTGACCGGTCTCTGGTCTCTGCTATCTCTCCAGCACTCTGACCGGTCTCTGGTCTCTGCTATCTCTCCAGCACTCTGACCGGTCTCTGGTCTCTGCTATCTCTCCAGCACTCTGACCGGTCTCTGGTCTCTGCTATCTCTCCAGCACTCTGACCGGTCTCTGGTCTCTGCTATCTCTTCTTTTCTTCTACTTTTTATTACTACTTGTTATTTTGAGACTTTTCTATTCTGTGTTTGATTCTTGATTGATATTGTTATTGTACTGCATTGTTGAGGAGAGTTAGTCACTGTACTGTGTGCATCTGACCAATAAACTTTGATTTTATGATTTCAAACCCTACACCCCAACCCGAGCACTCCGTTCTGCCACCTCTGGTCTCTTGGCCCTCCCACCCCTATGAGAGGGCAGCTCCCCCTCAGCCCAGTCCAAGCTCTTCTCTGTCCTGGCACCCCAATGGTGGAACCAGCTTCCCCCTGAAGCTAGGACAGCAGAGTCCCTGCCCATCTTTCGAAAACATCTGAAACCTTACCTCTTCAAACAGTATCTTAAATAATCCTCCTCCTCACCTCGACCCCCCCAGCACTTAACCAACACTTGCACTTGACCCCCCCATCTATTGAGGGAAAAATGTACTTTCTATGCCTGTGATATGTGGTTGTCCCACCCAGCTATCTTAAGATGAATGCACTAACTGTAAGTCGTTCTGGATAAGAGCATCTGCTGAATGTACATTTGATTTGAATTAGTTCATGTACGATACACTTACCTGGATATGCTGTCTCGTGATGCCAAAGATGCCATGCTGTCCTGGCTCTCCATGCGATAGCCGTCTCTCACCCTGTGGGCCCTGTGAGACCCCCCCGACGCACTGTCCTCCTCACTGAGCCGGTCCAGACTGGACCCCCGAGACATGTTCATACGCATCTTCTTCTGGTAGAACACATGGATACTCTCTCTGGACGGGACGTTACCCTGCAGGGGGGGGGTTAGAACAGGATAGTCATTTAATCTCCGTTTGTTTTCTAATTTGCTATATATCAAAGTCTAAATAAAATCAAACTATTTAAAGTGTGTTTATGTAAAACAAGCAACTCAAAGAAAGAGAGAGAGAGAGAAAAATACATATATAGAGAGAGAGCGACGGTAGCAGGTCACTACCTTTTTGACCTCTCTAGTGAGCATGCATCTCTCAATGCGCAGCACGGTGGAGATGTCTATGTGCTCTCTACACACGTTGTTCATCCACTTGGTGAAGCTCTCCACCATGGTCTGGAACAACACCCAGGTGAACTTGACGATGTTGAACACTCGCTTCAGGATGTTGTCTGGTGGGACGTGGAAAACAAGTTACAAATATTTACATTTAGCAGACACTCTTATCCAAAGTGACACCAGTGCATTCAACTAAACTAGTTAGAAGAGCAATGATCCAGATCATTGTCATCACGATGATAGATTCTGAGTAAACTATAGTAAGAAAAACCTATAATACATGTATATATTTAAAATATATATAGAATCAATTACAAGATTGGTTGTTGTCTCTCCATGTATGTGGTTTTGTATATACGTGTAGTAACGTATTTGAAAGGTCTGAGACACCCACCTGGTCCGTCAGACTTCTTCTCCTGTCCTCCATCCTGATCCTCCTCCATCTCTCCTAACTCTATAGTCACATGACCTGCACAGAATAACACAACAAAACAATAACCTACAGAGAATAACACAACACAATAATAACTTACAGAAAATAACACAACACAATAATAACTTACAGAGAATAAAACAACAAAACAATAACCTACAGAGAATAACACAACAAAACAATAACCTACAGAGAATAACACAACAAAACAATAACTTACAGAGAATAACACAACAAAACAATAACCTACAGAGAATAACACAACAAAACAATAACCTACAGAGAATAACACAACAAAACAATAACTTACAGAGAATAACACAACACAATAACTTACAGAGAATAACACAACAAAACAATAACCTACAGAGAATAACACAACAAAACAATAACCTACAGAGAATAACACAACTAAACAATAACCTACAGAGAATAACACAACAAAACAATAACTTACAGAGAATAACACAACAAAACAATAACCTACAGAGAATAACACAACAAAACATGAACTTACAGAGAATAACACAACAAAACAATAACTTACAGAGAATAACACAACAAAACAATAACCTACAGAGAATAACACAACAAAACAATAACCTACAGAGAATAACACAACAAAACAATAACTTACAGAGAATAACACAACAAAACAATAACCTACAGAGAACAACACAACTAAACAATAACTTACAGAGAATAACACAACAAAACAATAACTTACAGAGAATAACACAACAAAACAATAACCTATAGAGAATAACACAACAAAACAATAACCTACAGAGAATAACACAACAAAATAATAACCTACAGAGAATAACACAACAAAACAATAACTTACAGAGAATAACACAACAAAACAATAACTTACAGAGAATAACACAACAAAACAATAACTTACAGAGAATAACACAACAAAACAATAACCTATAGAGAATAACACAACAAAACAATAACCTATAGAGAATAACACAACAAAACAATAACCTATAGAGAATAACACAACAAAACAATAACCTACAGAGAATAACACAACAAAACAATAACTTACAGAGAATAACACAACAAAACAATAACCTATAGAGAATAACACAACAAAACAATAACCTACAGAGAATAACACAACAAAATAATAACCTACAGAGAATAACACAACAAAACAATAACCTACAGAGAATAACACAACAAAACAATAACTTACAGAGAATAACACAACACAATAACTTACAGAGAATAACACAACAAAACAATAACCTACAGAGAATAACACAACAAAACAATAACTTACAGAGAATAACACAACACAATAACTTACAGAGAATAACACAACAAAACAATAACCTACAGAGAATAACACAACAAAACAATAACCTACAGAGAATAACACAACTAAATAATAACCTACAGAGAATAACACAACAAAACAATAACTTACAGAGAATAACACAACACAATAACTTACAGAGAATAACACAACACAATAACTTACAGAGAATAACACAACAAAACAATAACCAACAGTGAATAATACAAAACAATAACCAACAGTGAATAACACAACAAAACAATAACCTACAGAGAATAACACAACTAAATAATAACCTACAGAGAATAACACAACAAAACAATAACCAACAGTGAATAATACAAAACAATAACCAACAGTGAATAACACAACAAAACAATAACCTACAGAGAATAACACAACAAAACAATAACCTACAGAGAATAACACAACAAAACAATAACCTACAGAGAATAACACAACAAAACAATAACCTACAGAGAATAACACAACAAAACAATAATTTACAGAGAATAACACAACAAAACAATAACCTACAGAGAATAACACAACAAAACAATAACCTACAGAGAATAACACAACAAAACAATAACTTACAGAGAATAACACAACAAAACAATAACTTACAGAGAATAACACAACAAAACAATAACCTACAGAGAATAACACAACAAAACAATAACCTACAGAGAATAACACAACAAAACAATAACTTACAGAGAATAACACAACAAAACAATAACCTACAGAGAATAACACAACAAAACAATAACCTACAGAGAATAACACAACACAACAATAACTTACAGAGAATAACACAACAAAACAATAACTTACAGAGAATAACACAACAAAACAATAACCTACAGAGAATAACACAACAAAACAATAACTTACAGAGAATAACACAACAAAACAATAACCTACAGAGAATAACACAACAAAACAATAACTTACAGAGAATAACACAACAAAACAATAACCTACAGAGAATAACACAACAAAACAATAACCTACAGAGAATAACACAACTAAATAATAACCTACAGAGAATAACACAACTAAATAATAACCTACAGAGAATAACACAACAAAACAATAACTTACAGAGAATAACACAACAAAACAATAACCTACAGAGAATAACACAACAAAACAATAACCTACAGAGAATAACACAACAAAACAATAACTTACAGAGAATAACACAACTAAATAATAACCTACAGAGAATAACACAACAAAACAATAACTTACAGAGAATAACACAACAAAACAATAACTTACAGAGAATAACACAACAAAACAATAACTTACAGAGAATAACACAACAAAACAATAACTTACAGAGAATAACACAACACAATAATAACCTACAGAGAATAACACAACTAAATAATAACCTACAGAGAATAACACAACAAAACAATAACTTACAGAGAATAACACAACAAAACAATAACCTACAGAGAATAACACAACAAAACAATAACCTACAGAGAATAACACAACAAAACAATAACCTACAGAGAATAACACAACAAAACAATAACCTACAGAGAATAACACAACAAAACAATAACCTACAGAGAATAACACAACAAAACAATAACCTACAGAGAATAACACAACAAAACAATAACCTACAGAGAATAACACAACAAAACAATAACTTACAGAGAATAACACAACAAAACAATAACCTACAGAGAATAACACAACAAAACAATAACCTACAGAGAATAACACAACAAAACAATAACCTACAGAGAATAACACAACAAAACAATAACCAACAGTGAATAATACAAAACAATAACCAACAGTGAATAACACAACAAAACAATAACCTACAGAGAATAACACAACAAAACAATAACCTACAGAGAATAACACAACAAAACAATAACCTACAGAGAATAACACAACAAAACAATAACCTACAGAGAATAACACAACTAAATAATAACCTACAGAGAATAACACAACAAAACAATAACCTACAGAGAATAACACAACAAAACAATAACCTACAGAGAATAACACAACAAAACAATAACCTACAGAGAATAACACAACTAAACAATAACCTACAGAGAATAACACAACTAAATAATAACCTACAGAGAATAACACAACAAAACAATAACTTACAGAGAATAACACAACAAAACAATCACAAAACAATAACCTACAGAGAATAACACAACAAAACAATAACTTACAGAGAATAACACAACAAAACAATAACCTACAGAGAATAACACAACTAAACAATAACCTACAGAGAATAACACAACAAAACAATAACCTACAGAGAATAACACAACACAATAATAACTTACAGAGAATAACACAACAAAACAATAACCTACAGAGAATAACACAACTAAACAATAACCTACAGAGAATAACACAACTAAATAATAACCTACAGAGAATAACACAACAAAACAATAACTTACAGAGAATAACACAACAAAACAATCACAAAACAATAACCTACAGAGAATAACACAACAAAACAATAACTTACAGAGAATAACACAACAAAACAATAACCTACAGAGAATAACACAACTAAACAATAACCTACAGAGAATAACACAACAAAACAATAACCTACAGAGAATAACACAACAAAACAATAACCTACAGAGAATAACACAACACAATAACAACTTACAGAGAATAACACAACAAAACAATAACCTACAGAGAATAACACAACTAAACAATAACCTACAGAGAATAACACAACTAAATAATAACCTACAGAGAATAACACAACAAAACAATAACTTACAGAGAATAACACAACAAAACAAACACAAAACAATAACCTACAGAGAATAACACAACAAAACAATAACTTACAGAGAATAACACAACAAAACAATAACTTACAGAGAATAACACAACAAAACAATAACTTACAGAGAATAACACAACAAAACAATAACTTACAGAGAATAACACAACAAAACAATAACCTACAGAGAATAACACAACAAAACAATAACCTATAGAGAATAACACAACAAAAGAATAACTTACAGAGAATAACACAACAAAACATTAACTTACAGAGAATAACACAACAAAACAATAAGACAGTAGATTTGGGTTCTATTAGTGTGAGAAGCAATTCTACTGGACATCTTAGGGTCGTCGTCATGGATACCCTTTCTCAACCAAGCCTCTTTTGTTGAATCAAGCATAAAGTTATCTTGTAAAATAAAGATTATTTTGAAATCATAACAGATTAGAGACTGATCTTCCGTGAGAACTCAGGGGTGTAAGAATAAAACAAAGTGGTGCAGTGATCTATTCTGGTGATCTTCTTCAGAAACTGGGGTGATCTATTCTGGTGATCTTCTTCTGAAACTGGGGTGATCTATTCTGGTGATCTTCTTCTGAAACTGGGGTGATCTATTCTGGTGATCTTCTTCTGAAACTGGGGTGATCTATTCTGGTGGTATTTGGTAAGATTGTGTATGCTGATGATCTTTATATCGGTGACTCTGTTTTAATACTCCTTGATGTCTCTTAACCTACCTTCCTTCTTGTCCTTCTTGTGTTTGTCTCTCCTGGTGTACCTCTTCCAGAACTTACGCTTCTCTTTGCTTCGTTCCTTCATGGCTGCCTTGGAGTCTGTTATCCACGCATGGTAGACAAACTGGCAGCGTACAGTACAGGAAGCACAATGTTAGTTTGGACATAAAGGGATGGATCCTAATTTGAGATCTGTGCGCTCTTAACTCTGACTTTCGCAAAATTATGTATTGAGTCATGTGTTGATACATGTGTTGATTAATGTGTTGATTAATATATTGATTCATGTATTGATTCATGTATTGATTCATGTTGATTCATGTATTGTTCATGTGTCGATTCATGTGTTGATCCGTGTTGATTCATGTATTGATCCGTTTTGATTCATGTTGATTAATGTATTGATTAATGTGTTGATTAATGTATTGATTAATGTATTGATTCATGTTGATTCATGTATTTTTCATGTGTCGATTCATGTGTTGATCCATGTTGATTCATGTATTGATCCATGTTGATTCATGTATTGATTCGTGTTGATTTATGTATTGATTCATGTGTTGATTCATGTATTGATTCATGTATTGAATCGTTTTGAGTCATGTATTGATGACAAGTTGTACGGGAAAAAAATGGTTATGCACACAGATCTCAAGGATTCAGTCCAATCAAAGGAGTGCTACGGTCAAGCAGGCACACACAGAGGCAAATAACACAAGAGCAATAGCAAGCCAGGTGACCATTTAGTTAACCCTTTAAACCACAGACAACATCAAAACAATCGAGATCAGAGTCAAAGAAAATATGACAACTTTAGATTGTTTTTGCTTCACTGCACATCAGTACGAAAGGTAGACGCCACCTGCGAATTATGCCATTTTACACTCACGTTGTAATTTGTAACAATGGCTTCACCGTGACTAGGCGGCAATGTTGAAGGCTTACTTGTAAATATATTTAACCCTGTACTGACTCTAGGTACAATGGAGCAAATGGCTGTGATAACACCAACGCATTTTCTGAGACCTGTTGGTAAAAGGCTCTGACGAGTTCATGCAAACTGCTTCGAAAACAATCTATCTCGATCACTTTTAAAAAAACATGACAGAAGGATCACTTTAGTTCCATCCCCATCCTATCTGGAATATTTAGGATATGTATTGTTTGTAAATCGATGTGGTATTCGATCGAACATGGGATGGAAAGACAGTTCTTTATAAATGCATTGGCCTTCAAAACAGGCTGGGGATACAGGAAACAGTCTACACAGGCTGGGGATACAGGAAACAGTCTGGGGATACAGGAAACAGGCTGGGGATACAGGAAACAGTCTACACAGGCTGGGGATACAGGAAACAGTCTATGCAGGCTGGGGATACAGGAAACAGTCTACGCAGGCTGGGGATACAGGAAACAGTCTACACAGGCTGAGGATACAGGAAACAGTCTACGCAGGCTGGGGATACAGGAAACAGTCTACACAGGCTGGGGATACAGGAAACAGTCTGGGGATACAGGAAACAGTCTACGCAGGCTGTGGTAAGAGGAGATGCTGAATCTGTTGTTTGGTACCTTGGCTGCCCTGATTACATACTGAAGGATGGTTTGGGGCAGTTTAATGATAGATCTGGGCAGAGCTATAAGGGCTGAGGCAAACTTCCCAATAGCTCGCTGAAGAGGAGGGATGAAGTTAGCAGAAAACAGAAAGATTAAGGTACATATCTTTTATATTTCACACTACAGTAATACTAGTAACTACAGTGGGGAGAACAAGTATTTGATACACTGCCGATTTTGCAGGTTTTCCTACTTACAAAGCATGTAGAGGTCTGTAATTTTTATCATAGGTACACTTCAACTGTGAGAGACGGAATCTAAAACAAAAATTCAGAAAATCACATTGTATGATTTTTAAGTAATTCATTTGCATTTTATTGCATGACATAAGTATTTGATCACCTACCAACCAGTAAGAATTCCGGCTCTCACAGACCTGTTAGTTTTTCTTTAAGAAGCCCTCCTGTTCTCCACTCATTACCTGTATTAACTGCACCTGTTTGAACTCGTTACCTGTATAAAAGACACCTGTCCACACACTCAATCAAACAGACTCCAACCTCTCCACAATGGCCAAGACCAGAGCGCTGTGTAAGGACATCAGGGTTAAAATTGTAGACCTGCACAAGGCTGGGATGGGCTACAGGACAATAGGCAAGCAGCTTGGTGAGAAGGCAACAACTGTTGGCGCAATTATTAGAAAATGGAAGAAGTTCAAGATGACGGTCAATCACCCTCTGTCTGGGGCTCCATGCAAGATCTCACCTCGTGGGGCATCAATGATCATGAGGAAGGTGAGGGATCAGCCCAGAACTACACGGCAGGACCTGGTCAATGACCTGAAGAGAGCTGGGACCACAGTCTAAAAGAAAACCATTAGTAAAACACTACGCCGTCATGGATTAAAATCCTGCAGCGCACGCAAGGTCCCCCTGCTCAAGCCAGCGCATGTCCAGGCCCGTCTGAAGTTTGCCAATGACCATCTGGATGATCCAGAGGAGGAATGGGAGAAGGTCATGTGGTCTGATGAGACAAAAATAGAGCTTTTTGGTCTAAACTCCACTCGCCGTGTTTGGAGGAAGAAGAAGGATGAGTACAACCCCAAGAACACCATCCCAACCGTGAAGCATGGAGGTGGAAAAATCATTCTTTGGGGATGCTTTTCTGCAAAGGGGACAGGACGACTGCACCGTATTGAGGGGAGGATGGAAGGGGCCACGTATCGCGAGATCTTGGCCAACAACCTCCTTCCCTCAGTGAGAGCATTGAAGATGGGTCGTGGCTGGGTCTTCCAGCATGACAATGACCCGAAACACACAGCCAGGGCAACTAAGGAGTGGCTCCGTAAGAAGCATCTCAAGGTCCTGGAGTGGCCTAGCCAGTCTCCAGACCTGAACCCAATAGAAAATCTTTGGAGGGAGCTGAAAGTCCGTATTGCCCAGCGACAGCCCCGAAACCTGAAGGATCTGGAGAAGGTCTGTATGGAGGAGTGGGCCAAAATCCCTGCTGCAGTGTGTGCAAACCTGGTCAAGACCTACAGGAAACGTATGATCTCTAATTGCAAACAAAGGTTTCTGTACCAAATATTAAGTTCTGCTTTTCTGATGTATCAAATACTTATGTCATACAATAAAATGCAAATTAATTACTTAAAAATCAAACAATGTGATTTTCTGGATTTTTGTTTTAGATTCCGTCTCTCACAGTTGAAGTGTACCTATGATAAAAATTACAGACCTCTACATGCTTTGTAAGCAGGAAAACCTGCAAAATCGGCAGTGTATCAAATACTTGTTCTCCCCACTGTACTTTAGTATACTGAGGAAACGTTGAAGCTGGTCTGGTCTGGCCCTGGAGCTCACCTGAAATGCAGACTTCTTGGGCGGCTCTTCATCCTCTCTTTTCTCCTCCTCTTCCTCCTCGTCTTCACTGTCAGTTTCAAACAAATAATAATCTCCACTTCTCACCACTGAGGAGTAGAGAGCAAGGTGCTGTTAATATTAACTGGAGGAAAGGGCTTGAAAGCGGGTGATGTTTTGAGGGGTGAAGAGAGTCTGTAAACTAGATAAATGTGAGGCAGCAGAGGTTGGTTTGATTCAAAAAGCCCAACTAGCGGGATGAAGTTGATAAGGGTAGGAAAACACACACGTCAGACACACAATATTAGCATATTAGTTTGTTTACTAAAGACATGGCACAGGTTTGAGGTGATTTGGGCAGACCTTTAAAAGTATTGTAATAGGTGAAACTGACTTATGTCCTTGAACAGAAGAGCCACAATGGGGGGGAACAGGAATAGAGGAGGATGCTGGGTAATATATGAATGGGGTTAGGATGAGGGGTGAACTGGAGAAATCATGTAACGAATGCAACGACATGACGGGGTGATACTAAGAAATCATTTCGACACAGAAACACCACAGAGAAGAACTGAGACACATCTGTAGTATTCTACAGCTTTTTTTTCAAATGTCAATTTGAAAACTCGATTTCATCATTAAAAACCCTCAAACCGTATTTTAATTAGGATCTTTCTGGTCAGTATTGCTCAGTTTTCCCTCATGTGGTACATCATGACTAGAACAGAGACATAATCCTTCAGTCTCTATTCTCAAAGGGAGAAGGATTTCTGCTCTGTCTAATAGAATCTGTCACTACCAGAGATTCCCTACTATGGCCTCACCAGGACCACAACCACAAACGTTACAGGCATCAGTTATTCTCTTTTCTCTCATGGGAATAGTCTATTTAAGGCCCCATTGCCATTAGTTGAAGCATATTGTAGTATTGTCTTATTTCATTCAAGCAAATCAGAACACTATCCCGCCTGTATATTTCTGATGTTTTTGGGTTCATCAATCAACTAATAAAATCAATTAATCAATCGAGGGGCCTTAAACAGAGACAGAAAAGGACTGAGGTCTGGATGGAACGTTTGGCGTTTGTTTTGGGTCGTCTGGAGCCCAGGTGCAGTATGGGAATCCTCTGAGAGTTCTGGTCAAGGACACAACAGCCAATCAGAGCGGAGAAAGAATGAGGGGTCAACCTACTGGAGGCGTGGTCAACCCAAGGCCGCCACCACCGCCTTTTTTTAGTCTTGGCTGTTTCTTTCTCTTTCATTTTCTCTTTCTCTCTTTCTCGCTCTGCTCCTAAAATAAAAATAGTTTCACATGTAGATAAATTATGCTTTATATTGCAAAAATATTTCTTCATTCAGACTTTGTTCAAGTTAAACGGTATCTTAAAAAATATATATCTTCATAAAGCATTGTGACCACAACATTGTTTGCAGTAATGATATTATAATGATAGGGATCGTATGAAAATCTATTCCAGGGTTTCCTAAACGTTCCATGAGAACTAACCAACACCCAGTCGACATTGATTAGCCCTTCCACCTAGTTCTAACATCAGTACTCCTAGAGAGACGTCATCATGATACGGTACCATCATCCTCTTCCTCCTGCTCCTGTGGCTGGATGGGGTTCTCTCGGTCTCCTGACTCCTGAGGCTGGATTGGGTTCTCTCGGTCTCCTGACTCCTGAGGCTGGATGGGGTTGTCTCGGTCTCCTGACTCCTGAGCTAGCCTCAACATATTTTTCTTCCCCCTCTTAAACTTCTCCTGGCGCTGCTTTATACGTTCCATCCTGAAGGGGGCGAGAGAGAGAGAGAGAAATATACAACACTCAGTTCTATCTATCAAGAGAAACCAGACAGGGTCTCTCTCTCTCTCTCTGCTTCTTCAAAGTTTCTAGAACAATATCGAACGAAAAAATAAATAGAAATTGGACCATTTGGTCTGTTAGAGGTTAATAGATAAAGACTGGATGAAGATGAGGTTAATAGATAAAGCATGGATAAAGGTTAGGTTAATAGATAAAGTCTGGATAAAGGTTAGGTTAATAGATAAAGACTGGATAAAGGTTAGGTTAATAGATAAAGTCTGGATAAATGTTAGGTTAATAGATAAAGCCTGGATAAAGGTTAGGTTAATAGATAAAGTCTGGATAAAGTTTAGGTTAAGAGATAAAGACTGGATAAAGGTTAGGTTAATAGATAAAGCATGGATAAAGGTTAGGTTAATAGATAAAGTCTGGATAAAGGTTAGGTTAATAGATGAAGACTGGATAAAGATTAGGTTAATAGATAAAGGCTGGATAAAGGTTAGGTTAATAGATAAAGTCTGGATAAAGGTTAGATTAATAGATAAAGTCTGGATAAAGGTTAGGTTAATAGATACAGGCTGGATAAAGGTTAGGTTAATAGATAAAGTCTAGATAAAGATTAGGTTAATAGATAAAGGTTTAAATGTTAGGTTAATAGATAAAGCATGGATAAAGATTAGGTTAATAGATAAATCCTGGATAAAGGTTATGTTAATAGATAAAGGTTTAAATGTTAGGTTAATAGATAAAGCATGGATAAAGATTAGGTTAATATATAAATCCTGGATAAAGGTTATGTTA
The DNA here is from genome assembly GCF_964263955.1 of Coregonus lavaretus. Classification (NCBI taxonomy): domain Eukaryota; kingdom Metazoa; phylum Chordata; class Actinopteri; order Salmoniformes; family Salmonidae; genus Coregonus; species Coregonus lavaretus. The sequence continues at coordinate 111,145 of NW_028156084.1, read as the reverse complement.
ATAGATAAAGCCTGGATAAAGGTTAGGTTAATAGATAAAGGCTGGATAAAGATTAGGTTAATAGATAAAGGCTGGATAAAGGTTAGGTTAATAGATAAAGACTGGATAAAGGTTAGGTTAATAGATAAAGTCTGGATAAAGGTTAGGTTAATAGATAAAGTCTGGATAAAGGTTAGGTTAATAGATAAATCCTGGATAAAGGTTATGTTAATAGATAAAGCCTGGATAAAGGTTAGGTTAATAGATAAAGACTGGATAAAGATTAGGTTAATAGATAAAGGCTGGATAAAGGTTAGGTTAATAGATAAAGACTGGATAAAGGTTAGGTTAATAGATAAAGTCTGGATAAAGGTTAGGTTAATAGATAAAGTCTGGATAAAGGTTAGGTTAATAGATAAAGTCTGGATAAAGTTTAGGTTAAGAGATAAAGACTGGATAAAGGTTAGGTTAATAGATAAAGCATGGATAAAGGTTAGGTTAATAGATAAAGTCTGGATAAAGGTTAGGTTAATAGATAAAGTCTGGATAAAGGTTAATTGATAAAGTCTGGATAAAGGTTAATAGATAAAGTCTGGATAAAGATTAGGTTAATAGATAAAGTCTGGATAAAGGTTAGGTTAATAGATAAAGACTGGATAAAGGTTAGGTTAATAGATAAAGCATGGATAAAGATTAGGTTAATAGATAAAGCATGGATAAAGGTTATGTTAATAGATAAAGCCTGGATAAAGGTTAGGTTAATAGATAAAGACTGGATAAAGATTAGGTTAATAGATAAAGACTGGATAAAGGTTAGGTTAATAGATAAAGACTGGATAAAGGTTAGGTTAATAGATAAAGTCTGGATAAAGGTTAGGTTAATAGATAAAGACTGGATAAAGATTAGGTTAATAGATAAAGGCTGGATAAAGGTTAGGTTAATAGATAAAGACTGGATAAAGGTTAGGTTAATAGATAAAGTATGGATAAAGGTTAGGTTAATAGATAAAGACTGGATAAAGATTAGGTTAATAGATAAAGGCTGGATAAAGGTTAGGTTAATAGATAAAGTCTGGATAAAGGTTAGGTTAATAGATAAAGCCTGGATAAAGGTTAGGTTAATAGATAAAGTCTGGATAAAGGTTAGGTTAATAGATAAAGACTGGATAAAGATTAGGTTAATAGATAAAGGCTGGATAAAGGTTAGGTTAATAGATAAAGTCTGGATAAAGGTTAGATTAATAGATAAAGTCTGGATAAAGGTTAGGTTAATAGATAAAGACTGGATAAAGGTTAGGTTAATAGATAAAGTCTGGATAAATGTTAGGTTAATAGATAAAGCCTGGATAAAGGTTAGGTTAATAGATAAAGTCTGGATAAAGTTTAGGTTAAGAGATAAAGACTGGATAAAGGTTAGGTTAATAGATAAAGCATGGATAAAGGTTAGGTTAATAGATAAAGTCTGGATAAAGGTTAGGTTAATAGATGAAGACTGGATAAAGATTAGGTTAATAGATAAAGTCTGGATAAAGGTTAGGTTAATAGATAAAGTCTGGATAAAGGTTAGATTAATAGATAAAGTCTGGATAAAGGTTAGGTTAATAGATACAGGCTGGATAAAGGTTAGGTTAATAGATAAAGTCTAGATAAAGATTAGGTTAATAGATAAAGGTTTAAATGTTAGGTTAATAGATAAAGCATGGATAAAGATTAGGTTAATAGATAAATCCTGGATAAAGGTTATGTTAATAGATAAAGGTTTAAATGTTAGGTTAATAGATAAAGCATGGATAAAGATTAGGTTAATATATAAATCCTGGATAAAGGTTATGTTAATAGATAAAGCCTGGATAAAGGTTAGGTTAATAGATAAAGACTGGATAAAGATTAGGTTAATAGATAAAGGCTGGATAAAGGTTAGGTTAATAGATAAAGACTGGATAAAGGTTAGGTTAATAGATAAAGTCTGGATAAAGGTTAGGTTAATAGATAAAGTCTGGATAAAGGTTAGGTTAATAGATAAATCCTGGATAAAGGTTATGTTAATAGATAAAGCCTGGATAAAGGTTAGGTTAATAGATAAAGACTGGATAAAGATTAGGTTAATAGATAAAGGCTGGATAAAGGTTAGGTTAATAGATAAAGACTGGATAAAGGTTAGGTTAATAGATAAAGTCTGGATAAAGGTTAGGTTAATAGATAAAGTCTGGATAAAGGTTAGGTTAATAGATAAAGTCTGGATAAAGTTTAGGTTAAGAGATAAAGACTGGATAAAGGTTAGGTTAATAGATAAAGCATGGATAAAGGTTAGGTTAATAGATAAAGTCTGGATAAAGGTTAGGTTAATAGATAAAGTCTGGATAAAGGTTAATTGATAAAGTCTGGATAAAGGTTAATAGATAAAGTCTGGATAAAGATTAGGTTAATAGATAAAGTCTGGATAAAGGTTAGGTTAATAGATAAAGACTGGATAAAGGTTAGGTTAATAGATAAAGCATGGATAAAGATTAGGTTAATAGATAAAGCATGGATAAAGGTTATGTTAATAGATAAAGCCTGGATAAAGGTTAGGTTAATAGATAAAGACTGGATAAAGATTAGGTTAATAGATAAAGACTGGATAAAGGTTAGGTTAATAGATAAAGACTGGATAAAGGTTAGGTTAATAGATAAAGTCTGGATAAAGGTTAGGTTAATAGATAAAGACTGGATAAAGATTAGGTTAATAGATAAAGGCTGGATAAAGGTTAGGTTAATAGATAAAGACTGGATAAAGGTTAGGTTAATAGATAAAGTATGGATAAAGGTTAGGTTAATAGATAAAGACTGGATAAAGATTAGGTTAATAGATAAAGGCTGGATAAAGGTTAGGTTAATAGATAAAGTCTGGATAAAGGTTAGGTTAATAGATAAAGCCTGAATAAAGGTTAGGTTAATAGATAAAGTCTGGATAAAGGTTAGGTTAATAGATAAAGACTGGATAAAGATTAGGTTAATAGATAAAGGCTGGATAAAGGTTAGGTTAATAGATAAAGTCTGGATAAAGGTTAGATTAATAGATAAAGTCTGGATAAAGGTTAGGTTAATAGATACAGGCTGGATAAAGATTAGGTTAATAGATAAAGGTTTAAATGTTAGGTTAATAGATAAAGCATGGATAAAGATTAGGTTAATAGATAAATCCTGGATAAAGGTTATGTTAATAGATAAAGCATGGATAAAGATTAGGTTAATATATAAATCCTGGATAAAGGTTAGGTTAATAGATAAAGCCTGGATAAAGATTAGGTTAATAGATAAAGACTGGATAAAGATTAGGTTAATAGATAAAGTCTGGATAAAGGTTAGGTTAATAGATAAAGGTTTAAATGTTAGGTTAATAGATAAAGCATGGATAAAGATTAGGTTAATAGATACATCCTGGATAAAGGTTATGTTAATAGATAAAGCCTGGATAAAGGTTAGGTTAATAGATAAAGACTGGATAAAGATTAGGTTAATAGATAAAGGATGGATAAAGGTTAGGTTAATAGATAAAGACTGGATAAAGGTTAGGTTAAAAGATAAAGTCTGGATAAAGGTTAGGTTAATAGATAAAGCCTGGATAAAGGTTAGGTTAATAGATAAAGTCTGGATAAAGTTTAGGTTAAGAGATAAAGACTGGATAAAGGTTAGGTTAATAGATAAAGCATGGATAAAGGTTAGGTTAATAGATAAAGTCTGGATAAAGGTTAGGTTAATAGATAAAGTCTGGATAAAGGTTAATTGATAAAGTCTGGATAAAGGTTAATAGATAAAGCCTGGATAAAGATTAGGTTAATAGATAAAGCCTGGATAAAGATTAGGTTAATAGATAAAGTCTGGATAAAGATTAGGTTAATAGATAAAGTCTGGATAAAGGTTAGGTTAATAGATAAAGACTGGATAAAGGTTAGGTTAATAGATAAAGCATGGATAAAGATTAGGTTAATAGATAAAGCATGGATAAAGGTTAGGTTAATAGATAAAGCCTGGATAAAGGTTAGGTTAATAGATAAAGACTGGATAAAGATTAGGTTAATATATAAAGACTGGATAAAGGTTAGGTTAATAGATAAAGACTGGATAAAGATTAGGTTAATAGATAAAGTCTGGATAAAGGTTAGGTTAATAGATAAAGCCTGGATAAAGGTTAGGTTAATAGATAAAGTCTGGATAAAGTTTAGGTTAAGAGATAAAGACTGGATAAAGGTTAGGTTAATAGATAAAGCATAGATAAAGGTTAGGTTAATAGATAAAGTCTGGATAAAGGTTAGGTTAATAGATAAAGTCTGGATAAAGGTTAATTGATAAAGTCTGGATAAAGGTTAATAGATAAAGCCTGGATAAAGATTAGGTTAATAGATAAAGCCTGGATAAAGATTAGGTTAATAGATAAAGTCTGGATAAAGATTAGGTTAATAGATAAAGTCTGGATAAAGGTTAGGTTAATAGATAAAGACTGGATAAAGGTTAGGTTAATAGATAAAGCATGGATAAAGATTAGGTTAATAGATAAAGCATGGATAAAGGTTAGGTTAATAGATAAAGCATGGATAAAGGTTAGGTTAATAGATAAAGCATGGATAAAGATTAGGTTAATAGATAAAGCATGGATAAAGGTTAGGTTAATAGATAAAGCATGGATAAAGCTTAGGTTAATAGATAAAGCATGGATAAAGATTAGGTTAATAGATAAAGTCTGGATAAAGCTTAGGTTAATAGATAAAAGCTGGATAAAAGTTAGGTTAATAGATAAAGAATGGATAAAGGTTAGGTTAATAGATAAAGTCTGGATAAAGGTTAGGTGAATAGATAAAGGTTTAAATGTTAGGTTAATATATAAAGTCTGGATAAAGATTAGGTTAATAGATAAAGCATGGATAAAGATTAGGTTAATAGATAAATCCTGGATAAAGGTTAATAGATAAAGCATGGATAAAGGTTATGTTAATAGATAAAGCCTGGATAAAGGTTAGGTTAATAAATAAAGACTGGATAAAGATTAGGTTAATAGATAAAGGCTGGATAAAGGTTAGGTTAATAGATAAAGACTGGATAAAGGTTAGGTTAATAGATAAAGTCTGGATAAAGGTTAGGTTAATAGATAAAGATTAGGTTAATAGATAAAGTCTGGATAAAGGTTAGGTTAATAGATAAAGCCTGGATAAAGGTTAGGCTAATAGATAAAGTCTGGATAAAGGTTAGGTTAATAGATAAAGACTGGATAAAGATTAGGTTAATAGATAAAGGCTGGATAAAGGTTAGGTTAATAGATAAAGTCTGGATAAAGGTTAGATTAATAGATAAAGTCTGGATAAAGGTTAGGTTAATAGATACAGGCTGGATAAAGGTTAGGTTAATAGATAAAGTCTAGATAAAGATTAGGTTAATAGATAAAGGTTTAAATGTTAGGTTAATAGATAAAGCATGGATAAAGATTAGGTTAATAGATAAATCCTGGATAAAGGTTATGTTAATAGATAAAGGTTTAAATGTTAGGTTAATAGATAAAGCATGGATAAAGATTAGGTTAATATATAAATCCTGGATAAAGGTTAGGTTAATAGATAAAGCCTGGATAAAGATTAGGTTAATAGATAAAGACTGGATAAAGATTAGGTTAATAGATAAAGGTTTAAATGTTAGCTTAATAGATAAAGCATGGATAAAGATTAGGTTAATAGATAAATCCTGGATAAAGGTTATGTTAATAGATAAAGCCTGGATAAAGATTAGGTTAATAGATAAAGACTGGATAAAGATTAGGTTAATAGATAAAGGCTGGATAAAGGTTAGGTTAATAGATAAAGACTGGATAAAGGTTAGGTTAATAGATAAAGTCTGGATAAAGGTTAGGTTAATAGATAAAGCCTGGATAAAGGTTAGGTTAATAGATAAAGTCTGGATAAAGTTTAGGTTAAGAGATAAAGACTGGATAAAGGTTAGGTTAATAGATAAAGCATGGATAAAGGTTAGGTTAATAGATAAAGTCAGGATAAAGGTTAGGTTAATAGATAAAGTCTGGATAAAGGTTAATTGATAAAGTCTGGATAAAGGTTAATAGATAAAGCCTGGATAAAGATTAGGTTAATAGATAAAGCCTGGATAAAGATTAGGTTAATAGATAAAGTCTGGATAAAGATTAGGTTAATAGATAAAGTCTGGATAAAGGTTAGGTTAATAGATAAAGACTGGATAAAGGTTAGGTTAATAGATAAAGCCTGGATAAAGATTAGGTTAATAGATAAAGACTGGATAAAGATTAGGTTAATAGATAAAGTCTGGATAAAGGTTAGGTTAATAGATAAAGGTTTAAATGTTAGGTTAATAGATAAAGCATGGATAAAGATTAGGTTAATAGATAAATCCTGGATAAAGGTTATGTTAATAGATAAAGCCTGGATAAAGGTTAGGTTAATAGATAAAGACTGGATAAAGATTAGGTTAATAGATAAAGGCTGGATAAAGGTTAATAGATAAAGACTGGATAAAAGTTAGGTTAATAGATAAAGTCTGGATAAAGTCTGGATAAAGGTTAGGTTAATAGATAAAGTCTGGATAAAGGTTAATAGATAAAGTCTGGATAAAGGTTAGGTTAATAGATAAAGTCTGGACAAAGGTTAATAGATAAAGTCTGGATAAAGGTTAGGTTAATAGATAAAAGCTGGATAAAAGTTAGGTTAATAGATAAAGCATGGATAAAGATTAGGTTAATAGATAAAGTCTGGACAAAGGTTAATAGATAAAGTCTGGATAAAGGTTAGGTTAATAGATAAAAGCTGGATAAAGATTAGGTTAATAGATAAAGACTGGATAAAGGTTAGGTTAATAGATAAAGACTGGATAAAGGTTAGGTTAATAGATAAAGCATGGATAAAGATTAGGTTAATAGATAAAGCATGGATAAAGATTAGGTTAATAGATAAAGCATGGATAAAAGTAATCTTAATTGATAAAGACTGGATAAAGGTTAGGTTAATAGATAAAGTCTGGATAAAGGTTAGGTTAATAGATAAAGTCTGGATAAAGGTTAGGTTAATAGATAAAGTCTGGATAAAGGTTAGGTTAATAGATAAAGACTGGATAAAGGTTAGGTTAATAGATAAAGGATGGATAAAGTTTAGGTTAATAGAAAAGTCTGGATAAAGGTTAATAGATAAAGACTGGATAAAGGTTAGGTTAATAGATAAAGACTGGATAAAGGTTAGGTTAATAGATAAAAGCTGGATAAAGTTAGGTTAATAGATAAAGCATGGATAAAGCTTAGGTTAATAGATAAAGCATGGATAAAGGTTAGGTTAATAGATAAAGACTGTATAAAGGTTATGTTAATAGATAAAGACTGGATAAAGATTATTTGAATAGATAAAGACTGGATAAAGTTTAGGTTAATAGATAAAGATAGATAAAGGTTAGGTTAATAGATCAAGCATGGATAAAAGTAATCTTAATTGATAAAGACTGGATAAAGATTAGGTTAATAGATACAGACTGGATAAAGGTTAGGTTAATAGATAAAGTCTGGATAAATGTTAGGTTAATAGATAAAGCCTGGATAAAGGTTAGGTTAATAGATAAAGTCTGGATAAAGTTTAGGTTAAGAGATAAAGACTGGATAAAGGTTAGGTTAATTGATAAAGCATGGATAAAGGTTAGGTTAATAGATAAAGTCTGGATAAAGGTTAGGTTAATAGATAAAGTCTGGATAAAGGTTAATTGATAAAGTCTGGATAAAGGTTAATAGATAAAGCATGGATAAAGATTAGGTTAATAGATAAAGCATGGATAAAGGTTAGGTTAATAGATAAAGCATGGATAAAGGTTAGGTTAATAGATAAAGCATGGATAAAGGTTAGGTTAATAGATAAAGCATGGATAAAGGTTAGGTTAATAGATAAAGCATGGATAAAGCTTAGGTTAATAGATAAAGCATGGATAAAGATTAGGTTAATAGATAAAGTCTGGATAAAGCTTAGGTTAATAGATAAAAGCTGGATAAAAGTTAGGTTAATAGATAAAGAATGGATAAAGGTTAGGTTAATAGATAAAGACTGGATAAAGGTTAGGTTAATAGATAAAGACTGGATAAAGGTTAGGTTAATAGATAAAGGATGGATAAAGATTAGGTTAATAGATAAAGCATGGATAAAGATTAGGATAATAGATAAAGCATGGATAAAGATTAGGTTAATAGATAAATCCTGGATAAAGGTTAATAGATAAAGCATGGATAAAGGTTATGTTAATAGATAAAGCCTGGATAAAGGTTAGGTTCATAAATAAAGACTGGATAAAGATTAGGTTAATAGATAAAGGCTGGATAAAGGTTAGGTTAATAGATAAAGACTGGATAAAGGTTAGGTTAATAGATAAAGTCTGGATAAAGGTTAGGTTAATAGATAAAGACTGGATAAAGATTAGGTTAATAGATAAAGGCTGGATAAAGGTTAGGTTAATAGATAAAGTCTGGATAAAGGTTAGGTTAATAGATAAAGCCTGGATAAAGGTTAGGCTAATAGATAAAGTCTGGATAAAGGTTAGGTTAATAGATAAAGACTGGATAAAGATTAGGTTAATAGATAAAGGCTGGATAAAGGTTAGGTTAATAGATAAAGTCTGGATAAAGGTTAGATTAATAGATAAAGTCTGGATAAAGGTTAGGTTAATAGAGACAGGCTGGATAAAGGTTAGGTTAATAGATAAAGTCTAGATAAAGATTAGGTTAATAGATAAAGGTTTAAATGTTAGGTTAATAGATAAAGCATGGATAAAGATTAGGTTAATAGATAAATCCTGGAAAAAGGTTATGTTAATAGATAAAGGTTTAAATGTTAGGTTAATAGATAAAGCATGGATAAAGATTAGGTTAATATATAAATCCTGGATAAAGGTTAGGTTAATAGATAAAGCCTGGATAAAGATTAGGTTAATAGATAAAGACTGGATAAAGATTAGGTTAATAGATAAAGTCTGGATAAAGGTTAGGTTAATAGATAAAGGTTTAAATGTTAGGTTAATAGATAAAGCATGGATAAAGATTAGGTTAATAGATAAATCCTGGATAAAGGTTATGTTAATAGATAAAGCCTGGATAAAGGTTAGGTTAATAGATAAAGCATGGATAAAGATTAGGTTAATAGATAAAGGCTGGATAAAGGTTAGGTTAATAGATAAAGCCTGGATAAAGGTTAGGTTAATAGATAAAGTCTGGATAAAGGTTAGGTTAATAGATAAAGCCTGGATAAAGGTTAGGTTAATAGATAAAGTCTGGATAAAGTTTAGGTTAAGAGATAAAGACTGGATAAAGGTTAGGTTAATAGATAAAGCATGGATAAAGGTTAGGTTAATAGATAAAGTCTGGATAAAGGTTAGGTTAATAGATAAAGTCTGGATAAAGGTTAATTGATAAAGTCTGGATAAAGGTTAATAGATAAAGCCTGGATAAAGATTAGGTTAATAGATAAAGCCTGGATAAAGATTAGGTTAATAGATAAAGTCTGGATAAAGATTAGGTTAATAGATAAAGTCTGGATAAAGGTTAGGTTAATAGATAAAGACTGGATAAAGGTTAGGTTAATAGATAAAGTCTGGATAAAGGTTAGGTTAATAGATAAAGCATGGATAAAGGTTAGGTTAATAGATAAAGCATGGATAAAGGTTATGTTAATAGATAAAGCCTGGATAAAGTTTGGTTAATAGATAAAGACTGGATAAAGATTAGGTTAATAGATAAAGACTGGATAAAGGTTAGGTTAATAGATAAAGACTGGATAAAGGTTAGGTTAATAGATAAAGTCTGGATAAAGGTTAGGTTAATAGATAAAGCCTGGATAAAGGTTAGGTTAATAGATAAAGTCTGGATAAAGTTTAGGTTAAGAGATAAAGACTGGATAAAGGTTAGGTTAATAGATAAAGCATGGATAAAGGTTAGGTTAATAGATAAAGTCTGGATAAAGGTTAGGTTAATAGATAAAGTCTGGATAAAGGTTAATTGATAAAGTCTGGATAAAGGTTAATAGATAAAGCCTGGATAAAGATTAGGTTAATAGATAAAGCCTGGATAAAGATTAGGTTAATAGATAAAGTCTGGATAAAGATTAGGTTAATAGATAAAGTCTGGATAAAGGTTAGGTTAATAGATAAAGACTGGATAAAGGTTAGGTTAATAGATAAAGAATGGATAAAGGTTAGGTTAATAGATAAAGCATGGATAAAGATTAGGTTAATAGATAAAGCATGGATAAAGGTTAGGTTAATAGATAAAGCATGGATAAAGGTTAGGTTAATAGATAAAGCATGGATAAAGGTTAGGTTAATAGATAAAGCATGGATAAAGGTTAGGTTAATAGATAAAGCATGGATAAAGCTTAGGTTAATAGATAAAGCATGGATAAAGATTAGGTTAATAGATAAAGTCTGGATAAAGCTTAGGTTAATAGATAAAAGCTGGATAAAAGTTAGGTTAATAGATAAAGAATGGATAAAGGTTAGGTTAATAGATAAAGTCTGGATAAAGGTTAGGTTAATAGATAAAGGTTTAAATGTTAGGTTAATAGATAAAGCATGGATAAAGATGAGGTTAATAGATAAATCCTGGATAAAGGTTATGTTAATAGATAAAGTCTGGATAAAGGTTAGGTTAATAGATAAAGACTGGATAAAGATTAGGTTAATAGATAAAGGCTGGATAAAGGTTAGGTTAATCGATAAAGTCTGGATAAAGGTTAGGTTAATAGATAAAGTCTGGATAAAGGATAGGTTAATAGATAAAGGATGGATAAAGTTTAGGTTAATAGAAAAGTCTGGATAAAGGTTAATAGATAAAGACTGGATAAAGGTTAGGTTAATAGATAAAGACTGGATAAAGGTTAGGTTAATAGATAAAAGCTGGATAAAGTTAGGTTAATAGATAAAGCATGGATAAAGCTTAGGTTAATAGATAAAGCATGGATAAAGGTTAGGTTAATAGATAAAGACTGGATAAAGGTTATGTTAATAGATACAGACTGGATAAAGGTTATGTTAATAGATAAAGACTGGATAAAGGTTAGGTTAATAGATAAAGATAGATAAAGGTTAGGTTAATAGATAAAGCATGGATAAAAGTAATCTTAATTGATAAAGACTGGATAAAGATTAGGTTAATAGATACAGACTGGATAAATATATTTTAATAGATAAAGTCTGGATAAAGATTATTTTAATAGAAAAAGTCTGGATTAAGATTAATAGATACAGACTGGATAAAGTTTAGGTTAATACATAAAGACTGGATAAAGGTTATGTTAATAGATAAAACTGGATAAAGGTTAGGTTAATAGATAAAGCATGGATAAAGGTTAGGTTAATAGATAAAGACTGGATAAAGATTAGGTTAATAGATAAAGGCTGGATAAAGGTTAGGTTAATAGATAAAGCATGGATAACGATTAGTTTAATAGATAAAGAATGGATAAAGGTTAGGTTAATAGATACAGTCTGGATAAAGGTTAGGTTAATAGATAAAGCATGGATAAAGATTAGGTTAATAGATAAAGCCTGGATAAAGGTTAGGTTAATAGATACAGCATGGATAAAGATTAGGTTAATAGATAAAGGCTGGATAAAGGTTAGGTTAATAGATACAGTCTGGAAAAAGGTTAGGTTAATACATAAAGTCTGGATAAAGATTAGGTTAATAGATCAAGTCTGGATGAAGGTTAGGTTTATAGATAAAGGTTTAAAGGTTAATACATAAAGCATGGATAAAGGTTAGGTTAATAAAGATTAGGTTAATAGATAAAGCTTAGGTTAATAGATAAAGTCTGGATAAAGGTTAGGTTAATAGATAAAGTCTGGATAAAGGTTAGGTTAATAGATAAAGGTTTAAAAGTTAATACATAAAGCATGGATAAAGGTTAGGTTAATAAAGATTAGGTTAATAGATAAAGGTTAGGTTAATAGATAAAGTCTGGATAAAGGTTAGGTTAATAGATAAAGTCTGGATAAAGGTTAGGTTAATAGATAAAGACTGTATAAATGTTAATAGATAAAGCATGGATAAAGGTTCGGTTAATAGATCAAAGCTGGATAAAGGTTAGGTTAATAGATAAAGACTGGATAAAGATTAGGTTAATAGATGAAGCATGGATAAAGGTTAGGTTAATAGATAAAGTATGGATAAAGGTTAGGTTAATAGATAAAGACTGGATAAAGGTTAGGTTAATAGATAAAAGTTTAAATGTTAGGTTAATAGATAAAGCATGGATAAAGGTTAGGTTAATAGATAAAGCATGGATAAAGGTTAATAGATAAAGCATGGATAAAGGTTAGGTTAATAGATAAAGCATGGATAAAGATTAGGTTAATAGATAAAGCCTGGATAAAGATTAGGTTAATAGATAAAGTCTGGATAAAGGTTAGGTTAATAGATAAAGTCTGGATAAAGGTTAGGTTAATAGATAAAGACTGGATAAAGGTTAGGTTAATAGATAAAGACTGGATAAAGGTTAGGTTAATAGATAAAGCATGGATAAAGATTAGGTTAATAGATAAAGCATGGATAAAGGTTAGGTTAATAGATAAAGCATGGATAAAGATTAGGTTAATAGATAAAGCATGGATAAAGGCTAGGTTAATAGATAAAGCATGGATAAAGGTTAGGTTAATAGATAAAGCATGGATAAAGCTTAGGTTAATAGATAAAGCATGGATAAAGATTAGGTTAATAGATAAAGTCTGGATAAAGCTTAGGTTAATAGATAAAAGCTGGATAAAAGTTAGGTTAATAGATAAAGAATGGATAAAGGTTAGGTTAATAGATAAAGACTGGATAAAGGTTAGGTTAATAGATAAAGACTGGATAAAGGTTAGGTTAATAGATAAAGGATGGATAAAGATTAGGTTAATAGATAAAGCATGGATAAAGATTAGGTTAATAGATAAATCCTGGATAAAGGTTAATAGATAAAGCATGGATAAAGGTTATGTTAATAGATAAAGCCTGGATAAAGGTTAGGTTCATAAATAAAGACTGGATAAAGATTAGGTTAATAGATAAAGCCTGGATAAAGGTTAGGTTAATAGATAAAGACTGGATAAAGTTTAGGTTAATAGATAAAGTCTGGATAAAGGTTAGGTTAAGATTAGGTTAATAGATAAAGGCTGGATAAAGGTTAGGTTAATAGATACAGCATGGATAAAGATTAGGTTAATAGATAAAGGCTGGATAAAGGTTAGGTTAATAGATACAGTCTGGAAAAAGGTTAGGTTAATACATAAAGTCTGGATAAAGATTAGGTTAATAGATCAAGTCTGGATGAAGGTTAGGTTTATAGATAAAGGTTTAAATGTTAATACATAAAGCATGGATAAAGGTTAGGTTAATAAAGATTAGGTTAATAGATAAAGCTTAGGTTAATAGATAAAGTCTGGATAAAGGTTAGGTTAATAGATAAAGTCTGGATAAAGGTTAGGTTAATAGATAAAGGTTTAAAAGTTAATACATAAAGCATGGATAAAGGTTAGGTTAATAAAGATTAGGTTAATAGATAAAGGTTAGGTTAATAGATAAAGTCTGGATAAAGGTTAGGTTAATAGATAAAGTCTGGATAAAGGTTAGGTTAATAGATAAAGACTGTATAAATGTTAATAGATAAAGCATGGATAAAGGTTCGGTTAATAGATCAAAGCTGGATAAAGGTTAGGTTAATAGATAAAGACTGGATAAAGATTAGGTTAATAGATGAAGCATGGATAAAGGTTAGGTTAATAGATAAAGTATGGATAAAGGTTAGGTTAATAGATAAAGACTGGATAAAGGTTAGGTTAATAGATAAAAGTTTAAATGTTAGGTTAATAGATAAAGCATGGATAAAGGTTAGGTTAATAGATAAAGCATGGATAAAGGTTAATAGATAAAGCATGGATAAAGGTTAGGTTAATAGATAAAGCATGGATAAAGATTAGGTTAATAGATAAAGCCTGGATAAAGATTAGGTTAATAGATAAAGTCTGGATAAAGGTTAGGTTAATAGATAAAGTCTGGATAAAGGTTAATTGATAAAGTCTGGATAAAGGTTAATAGATAAAGTCTGGATAAAGATTAGGTTAATAGATAAAGTCTGGATAAAGGTTAGGTTAATAGATAAAGACTGGATAAAGGTTAGGTTAATAGATAAAGCATGGATAAAGATTAGGTTAATAGATAAAGCATGGATAAAGGTTATGTTAATAGATAAAGCCTGGATAAAGGTTAGGTTAATAGATAAAGACTGGATAAAGATTAGGTTAATAGATAAAGACTGGATAAAGGTTAGGTTAATAGATAAAGACTGGATAAAGGTTAGGTTAATAGATAAAGTCTGGATAAAGGTTAGGTTAATAGATAAAGACTGGATAAAGATTAGGTTAATAGATAAAGGCTGGATAAAGGTTAGGTTAATAGATAAAGACTGGATAAAGGTTAGGTTAATAGATAAAGTATGGATAAAGGTTAGGTTAATAGATAAAGACTGGATAAAGATTAGGTTAATAGATAAAGGCTGGATAAAGGTTAGGTTAATAGATAAAGTCTGGATAAAGGTTAGGTTAATAGATAAAGCCTGGATAAAGGTTAGGTTAATAGATAAAGTCTGGATAAAGGTTAGGTTAATAGATAAAGACTGGATAAAGATTAGGTTAATAGATAAAGGCTGGATAAAGGTTAGGTTAATAGATAAAGTCTGGATAAAGGTTAGATTAATAGATAAAGTCTGGATAAAGGTTAGGTTAATAGATAAAGACTGGATAAAGGTTAGGTTAATAGATAAAGTCTGGATAAATGTTAGGTTAATAGATAAAGCCTGGATAAAGGTTAGGTTAATAGATAAAGTCTGGATAAAGTTTAGGTTAAGAGATAAAGACTGGATAAAGGTTAGGTTAATAGATAAAGCATGGATAAAGGTTAGGTTAATAGATAAAGTCTGGATAAAGGTTAGGTTAATAGATGAAGACTGGATAAAGATTAGGTTAATAGATAAAGTCTGGATAAAGGTTAGGTTAATAGATAAAGTCTGGATAAAGGTTAGATTAATAGATAAAGTCTGGATAAAGGTTAGGTTAATAGATACAGGCTGGATAAAGGTTAGGTTAATAGATAAAGTCTAGATAAAGATTAGGTTAATAGATAAAGGTTTAAATGTTAGGTTAATAGATAAAGCATGGATAAAGATTAGGTTAATAGATAAATCCTGGATAAAGGTTATGTTAATAGATAAAGGTTTAAATGTTAGGTTAATAGATAAAGCATGGATAAAGATTAGGTTAATATATAAATCCTGGATAAAGGTTATGTTAATAGATAAAGCCTGGATAAAGGTTAGGTTAATAGATAAAGACTGGATAAAGATTAGGTTAATAGATAAAGGCTGGATAAAGGTTAGGTTAATAGATAAAGACTGGATAAAGGTTAGGTTAATAGATAAAGTCTGGATAAAGGTTAGGTTAATAGATAAAGTCTGGATAAAGGTTAGGTTAATAGATAAATCCTGGATAAAGGTTATGTTAATAGATAAAGCCTGGATAAAGGTTAGGTTAATAGATAAAGACTGGATAAAGATTAGGTTAATAGATAAAGGCTGGATAAAGGTTAGGTTAATAGATAAAGACTGGATAAAGGTTAGGTTAATAGATAAAGTCTGGATAAAGGTTAGGTTAATAGATAAAGTCTGGATAAAGGTTAGGTTAATAGATAAAGTCTGGATAAAGTTTAGGTTAAGAGATAAAGACTGGATAAAGGTTAGGTTAATAGATAAAGCATGGATAAAGGTTAGGTTAATAGATAAAGTCTGGATAAAGGTTAGGTTAATAGATAAAGTCTGGATAAAGGTTAATTGATAAAGTCTGGATAAAGGTTAATAGATAAAGTCTGGATAAAGATTAGGTTAATAGATAAAGTCTGGATAAAGGTTAGGTTAATAGATAAAGACTGGATAAAGGTTAGGTTAATAGATAAAGCATGGATAAAGATTAGGTTAATAGATAAAGCATGGATAAAGGTTATGTTAATAGATAAAGCCTGGATAAAGGTTAGGTTAATAGATAAAGACTGGATAAAGATTAGGTTAATAGATAAAGACTGGATAAAGGTTAGGTTAATAGATAAAGACTGGATAAAGGTTAGGTTAATAGATAAAGTCTGGATAAAGGTTAGGTTAATAGATAAAGACTGGATAAAGATTAGGTTAATAGATAAAGGCTGGATAAAGGTTAGGTTAATAGATAAAGACTGGATAAAGGTTAGGTTAATAGATAAAGTATGGATAAAGGTTAGGTTAATAGATAAAGACTGGATAAAGATTAGGTTAATAGATAAAGGCTGGATAAAGGTTAGGTTAATAGATAAAGTCTGGATAAAGGTTAGGTTAATAGATAAAGCCTGAATAAAGGTTAGGTTAATAGATAAAGTCTGGATAAAGGTTAGGTTAATAGATAAAGACTGGATAAAGATTAGGTTAATAGATAAAGGCTGGATAAAGGTTAGGTTAATAGATAAAGTCTGGATAAAGGTTAGATTAATAGATAAAGTCTGGATAAAGGTTAGGTTAATAGATACAGGCTGGATAAAGATTAGGTTAATAGATAAAGGTTTAAATGTTAGGTTAATAGATAAAGCATGGATAAAGATTAGGTTAATAGATAAATCCTGGATAAAGGTTATGTTAATAGATAAAGCATGGATAAAGATTAGGTTAATATATAAATCCTGGATAAAGGTTAGGTTAATAGATAAAGCCTGGATAAAGATTAGGTTAATAGATAAAGACTGGATAAAGATTAGGTTAATAGATAAAGTCTGGATAAAGGTTAGGTTAATAGATAAAGGTTTAAATGTTAGGTTAATAGATAAAGCATGGATAAAGATTAGGTTAATAGATACATCCTGGATAAAGGTTATGTTAATAGATAAAGCCTGGATAAAGGTTAGGTTAATAGATAAAGACTGGATAAAGATTAGGTTAATAGATAAAGGATGGATAAAGGTTAGGTTAATAGATAAAGACTGGATAAAGGTTAGGTTAAAAGATAAAGTCTGGATAAAGGTTAGGTTAATAGATAAAGCCTGGATAAAGGTTAGGTTAATAGATAAAGTCTGGATAAAGTTTAGGTTAAGAGATAAAGACTGGATAAAGGTTAGGTTAATAGATAAAGCATGGATAAAGGTTAGGTTAATAGATAAAGTCTGGATAAAGGTTAGGTTAATAGATAAAGTCTGGATAAAGGTTAATTGATAAAGTCTGGATAAAGGTTAATAGATAAAGCCTGGATAAAGATTAGGTTAATAGATAAAGCCTGGATAAAGATTAGGTTAATAGATAAAGTCTGGATAAAGATTAGGTTAATAGATAAAGTCTGGATAAAGGTTAGGTTAATAGATAAAGACTGGATAAAGGTTAGGTTAATAGATAAAGCATGGATAAAGATTAGGTTAATAGATAAAGCATGGATAAAGGTTAGGTTAATAGATAAAGCCTGGATAAAGGTTAGGTTAATAGATAAAGACTGGATAAAGATTAGGTTAATATATAAAGACTGGATAAAGGTTAGGTTAATAGATAAAGACTGGATAAAGATTAGGTTAATAGATAAAGTCTGGATAAAGGTTAGGTTAATAGATAAAGCCTGGATAAAGGTTAGGTTAATAGATAAAGTCTGGATAAAGTTTAGGTTAAGAGATAAAGACTGGATAAAGGTTAGGTTAATAGATAAAGCATAGATAAAGGTTAGGTTAATAGATAAAGTCTGGATAAAGGTTAGGTTAATAGATAAAGTCTGGATAAAGGTTAATTGATAAAGTCTGGATAAAGGTTAATAGATAAAGCCTGGATAAAGATTAGGTTAATAGATAAAGCCTGGATAAAGATTAGGTTAATAGATAAAGTCTGGATAAAGATTAGGTTAATAGATAAAGTCTGGATAAAGGTTAGGTTAATAGATAAAGACTGGATAAAGGTTAGGTTAATAGATAAAGACTGGATAAAGGTTAGGTTAATAGATAAAGCATGGATAAAGATTAGGTTAATAGATAAAGCATGGATAAAGGTTAGGTTAATAGATAAAGCATGGATAAAGGTTAGGTTAATAGATAAAGCATGGATAAAGATTAGGTTAATAGATAAAGCATGGATAAAGGTTAGGTTAATAGATAAAGCATGGATAAAGCTTAGGTTAATAGATAAAGCATGGATAAAGATTAGGTTAATAGATAAAGTCTGGATAAAGCTTAGGTTAATAGATAAAAGCTGGATAAAAGTTAGGTTAATAGATAAAGAATGGATAAAGGTTAGGTTAATAGATAAAGTCTGGATAAAGGTTAGGTGAATAGATAAAGGTTTAAATGTTAGGTTAATATATAAAGTCTGGATAAAGATTAGGTTAATAGATAAAGCATGGATAAAGATTAGGTTAATAGATAAATCCTGGATAAAGGTTAATAGATAAAGCATGGATAAAGGTTATGTTAATAGATAAAGCCTGGATAAAGGTTAGGTTAATAAATAAAGACTGGATAAAGATTAGGTTAATAGATAAAGGCTGGATAAAGGTTAGGTTAATAGATAAAGACTGGATAAAGGTTAGGTTAATAGATAAAGTCTGGATAAAGGTTAGGTTAATAGATAAAGACTGGATAAAGATTAGGTTAATAGATAAAGTCTGGATAAAGGTTAGGTTAATAGATAAAGCCTGGATAAAGGTTAGGCTAATAGATAAAGTCTGGATAAAGGTTAGGTTAATAGATAAAGACTGGATAAAGATTAGGTTAATAGATAAAGGCTGGATAAAGGTTAGGTTAATAGATAAAGTCTGGATAAAGGTTAGATTAATAGATAAAGTCTGGATAAAGGTTAGGTTAATAGATACAGGCTGGATAAAGGTTAGGTTAATAGATAAAGTCTAGATAAAGATTAGGTTAATAGATAAAGGTTTAAATGTTAGGTTAATAGATAAAGCATGGATAAAGATTAGGTTAATAGATAAATCCTGGATAAAGGTTATGTTAATAGATAAAGGTTTAAATGTTAGGTTAATAGATAAAGCATGGATAAAGATTAGGTTAATATATAAATCCTGGATAAAGGTTAGGTTAATAGATAAAGCCTGGATAAAGATTAGGTTAATAGATAAAGACTGGATAAAGATTAGGTTAATAGATAAAGGTTTAAATGTTAGCTTAATAGATAAAGCATGGATAAAGATTAGGTTAATAGATAAATCCTGGATAAAGGTTATGTTAATAGATAAAGCCTGGATAAAGATTAGGTTAATAGATAAAGACTGGATAAAGATTAGGTTAATAGATAAAGGCTGGATAAAGGTTAGGTTAATAGATAAAGACTGGATAAAGGTTAGGTTAATAGATAAAGTCTGGATAAAGGTTAGGTTAATAGATAAAGCCTGGATAAAGGTTAGGTTAATAGATAAAGTCTGGATAAAGTTTAGGTTAAGAGATAAAGACTGGATAAAGGTTAGGTTAATAGATAAAGCATGGATAAAGGTTAGGTTAATAGATAAAGTCAGGATAAAGGTTAGGTTAATAGATAAAGTCTGGATAAAGGTTAATTGATAAAGTCTGGATAAAGGTTAATAGATAAAGCCTGGATAAAGATTAGGTTAATAGATAAAGCCTGGATAAAGATTAGGTTAATAGATAAAGTCTGGATAAAGATTAGGTTAATAGATAAAGTCTGGATAAAGGTTAGGTTAATAGATAAAGACTGGATAAAGGTTAGGTTAATAGATAAAGCCTGGATAAAGATTAGGTTAATAGATAAAGACTGGATAAAGATTAGGTTAATAGATAAAGTCTGGATAAAGGTTAGGTTAATAGATAAAGGTTTAAATGTTAGGTTAATAGATAAAGCATGGATAAAGATTAGGTTAATAGATAAATCCTGGATAAAGGTTATGTTAATAGATAAAGCCTGGATAAAGGTTAGGTTAATAGATAAAGACTGGATAAAGATTAGGTTAATAGATAAAGGCTGGATAAAGGTTAATAGATAAAGACTGGATAAAAGTTAGGTTAATAGATAAAGTCTGGATAAAGTCTGGATAAAGGTTAGGTTAATAGATAAAGTCTGGATAAAGGTTAATAGATAAAGTCTGGATAAAGGTTAGGTTAATAGATAAAGTCTGGACAAAGGTTAATAGATAAAGTCTGGATAAAGGTTAGGTTAATAGATAAAAGCTGGATAAAAGTTAGGTTAATAGATAAAGCATGGATAAAGATTAGGTTAATAGATAAAGTCTGGACAAAGGTTAATAGATAAAGTCTGGATAAAGGTTAGGTTAATAGATAAAAGCTGGATAAAGATTAGGTTAATAGATAAAGACTGGATAAAGGTTAGGTTAATAGATAAAGACTGGATAAAGGTTAGGTTAATAGATAAAGCATGGATAAAGATTAGGTTAATAGATAAAGCATGGATAAAGATTAGGTTAATAGATAAAGCATGGATAAAAGTAATCTTAATTGATAAAGACTGGATAAAGGTTAGGTTAATAGATAAAGTCTGGATAAAGGTTAGGTTAATAGATAAAGTCTGGATAAAGGTTAGGTTAATAGATAAAGTCTGGATAAAGGTTAGGTTAATAGATAAAGACTGGATAAAGGTTAGGTTAATAGATAAAGGATGGATAAAGTTTAGGTTAATAGAAAAGTCTGGATAAAGGTTAATAGATAAAGACTGGATAAAGGTTAGGTTAATAGATAAAGACTGGATAAAGGTTAGGTTAATAGATAAAAGCTGGATAAAGTTAGGTTAATAGATAAAGCATGGATAAAGCTTAGGTTAATAGATAAAGCATGGATAAAGGTTAGGTTAATAGATAAAGACTGTATAAAGGTTATGTTAATAGATAAAGACTGGATAAAGATTATTTGAATAGATAAAGACTGGATAAAGTTTAGGTTAATAGATAAAGATAGATAAAGGTTAGGTTAATAGATCAAGCATGGATAAAAGTAATCTTAATTGATAAAGACTGGATAAAGATTAGGTTAATAGATACAGACTGGATAAAGGTTAGGTTAATAGATAAAGTCTGGATAAATGTTAGGTTAATAGATAAAGCCTGGATAAAGGTTAGGTTAATAGATAAAGTCTGGATAAAGTTTAGGTTAAGAGATAAAGACTGGATAAAGGTTAGGTTAATTGATAAAGCATGGATAAAGGTTAGGTTAATAGATAAAGTCTGGATAAAGGTTAGGTTAATAGATAAAGTCTGGATAAAGGTTAATTGATAAAGTCTGGATAAAGGTTAATAGATAAAGCATGGATAAAGATTAGGTTAATAGATAAAGCATGGATAAAGGTTAGGTTAATAGATAAAGCATGGATAAAGGTTAGGTTAATAGATAAAGCATGGATAAAGGTTAGGTTAATAGATAAAGCATGGATAAAGGTTAGGTTAATAGATAAAGCATGGATAAAGCTTAGGTTAATAGATAAAGCATGGATAAAGATTAGGTTAATAGATAAAGTCTGGATAAAGCTTAGGTTAATAGATAAAAGCTGGATAAAAGTTAGGTTAATAGATAAAGAATGGATAAAGGTTAGGTTAATAGATAAAGACTGGATAAAGGTTAGGTTAATAGATAAAGACTGGATAAAGGTTAGGTTAATAGATAAAGGATGGATAAAGATTAGGTTAATAGATAAAGCATGGATAAAGATTAGGATAATAGATAAAGCATGGATAAAGATTAGGTTAATAGATAAATCCTGGATAAAGGTTAATAGATAAAGCATGGATAAAGGTTATGTTAATAGATAAAGCCTGGATAAAGGTTAGGTTCATAAATAAAGACTGGATAAAGATTAGGTTAATAGATAAAGGCTGGATAAAGGTTAGGTTAATAGATAAAGACTGGATAAAGGTTAGGTTAATAGATAAAGTCTGGATAAAGGTTAGGTTAATAGATAAAGACTGGATAAAGATTAGGTTAATAGATAAAGGCTGGATAAAGGTTAGGTTAATAGATAAAGTCTGGATAAAGGTTAGGTTAATAGATAAAGCCTGGATAAAGGTTAGGCTAATAGATAAAGTCTGGATAAAGGTTAGGTTAATAGATAAAGACTGGATAAAGATTAGGTTAATAGATAAAGGCTGGATAAAGGTTAGGTTAATAGATAAAGTCTGGATAAAGGTTAGATTAATAGATAAAGTCTGGATAAAGGTTAGGTTAATAGAGACAGGCTGGATAAAGGTTAGGTTAATAGATAAAGTCTAGATAAAGATTAGGTTAATAGATAAAGGTTTAAATGTTAGGTTAATAGATAAAGCATGGATAAAGATTAGGTTAATAGATAAATCCTGGAAAAAGGTTATGTTAATAGATAAAGGTTTAAATGTTAGGTTAATAGATAAAGCATGGATAAAGATTAGGTTAATATATAAATCCTGGATAAAGGTTAGGTTAATAGATAAAGCCTGGATAAAGATTAGGTTAATAGATAAAGACTGGATAAAGATTAGGTTAATAGATAAAGTCTGGATAAAGGTTAGGTTAATAGATAAAGGTTTAAATGTTAGGTTAATAGATAAAGCATGGATAAAGATTAGGTTAATAGATAAATCCTGGATAAAGGTTATGTTAATAGATAAAGCCTGGATAAAGGTTAGGTTAATAGATAAAGCATGGATAAAGATTAGGTTAATAGATAAAGGCTGGATAAAGGTTAGGTTAATAGATAAAGCCTGGATAAAGGTTAGGTTAATAGATAAAGTCTGGATAAAGGTTAGGTTAATAGATAAAGCCTGGATAAAGGTTAGGTTAATAGATAAAGTCTGGATAAAGTTTAGGTTAAGAGATAAAGACTGGATAAAGGTTAGGTTAATAGATAAAGCATGGATAAAGGTTAGGTTAATAGATAAAGTCTGGATAAAGGTTAGGTTAATAGATAAAGTCTGGATAAAGGTTAATTGATAAAGTCTGGATAAAGGTTAATAGATAAAGCCTGGATAAAGATTAGGTTAATAGATAAAGCCTGGATAAAGATTAGGTTAATAGATAAAGTCTGGATAAAGATTAGGTTAATAGATAAAGTCTGGATAAAGGTTAGGTTAATAGATAAAGACTGGATAAAGGTTAGGTTAATAGATAAAGTCTGGATAAAGGTTAGGTTAATAGATAAAGCATGGATAAAGGTTAGGTTAATAGATAAAGCATGGATAAAGGTTATGTTAATAGATAAAGCCTGGATAAAGTTTGGTTAATAGATAAAGACTGGATAAAGATTAGGTTAATAGATAAAGACTGGATAAAGGTTAGGTTAATAGATAAAGACTGGATAAAGGTTAGGTTAATAGATAAAGTCTGGATAAAGGTTAGGTTAATAGATAAAGCCTGGATAAAGGTTAGGTTAATAGATAAAGTCTGGATAAAGTTTAGGTTAAGAGATAAAGACTGGATAAAGGTTAGGTTAATAGATAAAGCATGGATAAAGGTTAGGTTAATAGATAAAGTCTGGATAAAGGTTAGGTTAATAGATAAAGTCTGGATAAAGGTTAATTGATAAAGTCTGGATAAAGGTTAATAGATAAAGCCTGGATAAAGATTAGGTTAATAGATAAAGCCTGGATAAAGATTAGGTTAATAGATAAAGTCTGGATAAAGATTAGGTTAATAGATAAAGTCTGGATAAAGGTTAGGTTAATAGATAAAGACTGGATAAAGGTTAGGTTAATAGATAAAGAATGGATAAAGGTTAGGTTAATAGATAAAGCATGGATAAAGATTAGGTTAATAGATAAAGCATGGATAAAGGTTAGGTTAATAGATAAAGCATGGATAAAGGTTAGGTTAATAGATAAAGCATGGATAAAGGTTAGGTTAATAGATAAAGCATGGATAAAGGTTAGGTTAATAGATAAAGCATGGATAAAGCTTAGGTTAATAGATAAAGCATGGATAAAGATTAGGTTAATAGATAAAGTCTGGATAAAGCTTAGGTTAATAGATAAAAGCTGGATAAAAGTTAGGTTAATAGATAAAGAATGGATAAAGGTTAGGTTAATAGATAAAGTCTGGATAAAGGTTAGGTTAATAGATAAAGGTTTAAATGTTAGGTTAATAGATAAAGCATGGATAAAGATGAGGTTAATAGATAAATCCTGGATAAAGGTTATGTTAATAGATAAAGTCTGGATAAAGGTTAGGTTAATAGATAAAGACTGGATAAAGATTAGGTTAATAGATAAAGGCTGGATAAAGGTTAGGTTAATCGATAAAGTCTGGATAAAGGTTAGGTTAATAGATAAAGTCTGGATAAAGGATAGGTTAATAGATAAAGGATGGATAAAGTTTAGGTTAATAGAAAAGTCTGGATAAAGGTTAATAGATAAAGACTGGATAAAGGTTAGGTTAATAGATAAAGACTGGATAAAGGTTAGGTTAATAGATAAAAGCTGGATAAAGTTAGGTTAATAGATAAAGCATGGATAAAGCTTAGGTTAATAGATAAAGCATGGATAAAGGTTAGGTTAATAGATAAAGACTGGATAAAGGTTATGTTAATAGATACAGACTGGATAAAGGTTATGTTAATAGATAAAGACTGGATAAAGGTTAGGTTAATAGATAAAGATAGATAAAGGTTAGGTTAATAGATAAAGCATGGATAAAAGTAATCTTAATTGATAAAGACTGGATAAAGATTAGGTTAATAGATACAGACTGGATAAATATATTTTAATAGATAAAGTCTGGATAAAGATTATTTTAATAGAAAAAGTCTGGATTAAGATTAATAGATACAGACTGGATAAAGTTTAGGTTAATACATAAAGACTGGATAAAGGTTATGTTAATAGATAAAACTGGATAAAGGTTAGGTTAATAGATAAAGCATGGATAAAGGTTAGGTTAATAGATAAAGACTGGATAAAGATTAGGTTAATAGATAAAGGCTGGATAAAGGTTAGGTTAATAGATAAAGCATGGATAACGATTAGTTTAATAGATAAAGAATGGATAAAGGTTAGGTTAATAGATACAGTCTGGATAAAGGTTAGGTTAATAGATAAAGCATGGATAAAGATTAGGTTAATAGATAAAGCCTGGATAAAGGTTAGGTTAATAGATACAGCATGGATAAAGATTAGGTTAATAGATAAAGGCTGGATAAAGGTTAGGTTAATAGATACAGTCTGGAAAAAGGTTAGGTTAATACATAAAGTCTGGATAAAGATTAGGTTAATAGATCAAGTCTGGATGAAGGTTAGGTTTATAGATAAAGGTTTAAAGGTTAATACATAAAGCATGGATAAAGGTTAGGTTAATAAAGATTAGGTTAATAGATAAAGCTTAGGTTAATAGATAAAGTCTGGATAAAGGTTAGGTTAATAGATAAAGTCTGGATAAAGGTTAGGTTAATAGATAAAGGTTTAAAAGTTAATACATAAAGCATGGATAAAGGTTAGGTTAATAAAGATTAGGTTAATAGATAAAGGTTAGGTTAATAGATAAAGTCTGGATAAAGGTTAGGTTAATAGATAAAGTCTGGATAAAGGTTAGGTTAATAGATAAAGACTGTATAAATGTTAATAGATAAAGCATGGATAAAGGTTCGGTTAATAGATCAAAGCTGGATAAAGGTTAGGTTAATAGATAAAGACTGGATAAAGATTAGGTTAATAGATGAAGCATGGATAAAGGTTAGGTTAATAGATAAAGTATGGATAAAGGTTAGGTTAATAGATAAAGACTGGATAAAGGTTAGGTTAATAGATAAAAGTTTAAATGTTAGGTTAATAGATAAAGCATGGATAAAGGTTAGGTTAATAGATAAAGCATGGATAAAGGTTAATAGATAAAGCATGGATAAAGGTTAGGTTAATAGATAAAGCATGGATAAAGATTAGGTTAATAGATAAAGCCTGGATAAAGATTAGGTTAATAGATAAAGTCTGGATAAAGGTTAGGTTAATAGATAAAGTCTGGATAAAGGTTAGGTTAATAGATAAAGACTGGATAAAGGTTAGGTTAATAGATAAAGACTGGATAAAGGTTAGGTTAATAGATAAAGCATGGATAAAGATTAGGTTAATAGATAAAGCATGGATAAAGGTTAGGTTAATAGATAAAGCATGGATAAAGATTAGGTTAATAGATAAAGCATGGATAAAGGCTAGGTTAATAGATAAAGCATGGATAAAGGTTAGGTTAATAGATAAAGCATGGATAAAGCTTAGGTTAATAGATAAAGCATGGATAAAGATTAGGTTAATAGATAAAGTCTGGATAAAGCTTAGGTTAATAGATAAAAGCTGGATAAAAGTTAGGTTAATAGATAAAGAATGGATAAAGGTTAGGTTAATAGATAAAGACTGGATAAAGGTTAGGTTAATAGATAAAGACTGGATAAAGGTTAGGTTAATAGATAAAGGATGGATAAAGATTAGGTTAATAGATAAAGCATGGATAAAGATTAGGTTAATAGATAAATCCTGGATAAAGGTTAATAGATAAAGCATGGATAAAGGTTATGTTAATAGATAAAGCCTGGATAAAGGTTAGGTTCATAAATAAAGACTGGATAAAGATTAGGTTAATAGATAAAGCCTGGATAAAGGTTAGGTTAATAGATAAAGACTGGATAAAGTTTAGGTTAATAGATAAAGTCTGGATAAAGGTTAGGTTAAGATTAGGTTAATAGATAAAGGCTGGATAAAGGTTAGGTTAATAGATACAGCATGGATAAAGATTAGGTTAATAGATAAAGGCTGGATAAAGGTTAGGTTAATAGATACAGTCTGGAAAAAGGTTAGGTTAATACATAAAGTCTGGATAAAGATTAGGTTAATAGATCAAGTCTGGATGAAGGTTAGGTTTATAGATAAAGGTTTAAATGTTAATACATAAAGCATGGATAAAGGTTAGGTTAATAAAGATTAGGTTAATAGATAAAGCTTAGGTTAATAGATAAAGTCTGGATAAAGGTTAGGTTAATAGATAAAGTCTGGATAAAGGTTAGGTTAATAGATAAAGGTTTAAAAGTTAATACATAAAGCATGGATAAAGGTTAGGTTAATAAAGATTAGGTTAATAGATAAAGGTTAGGTTAATAGATAAAGTCTGGATAAAGGTTAGGTTAATAGATAAAGTCTGGATAAAGGTTAGGTTAATAGATAAAGACTGTATAAATGTTAATAGATAAAGCATGGATAAAGGTTCGGTTAATAGATCAAAGCTGGATAAAGGTTAGGTTAATAGATAAAGACTGGATAAAGATTAGGTTAATAGATGAAGCATGGATAAAGGTTAGGTTAATAGATAAAGTATGGATAAAGGTTAGGTTAATAGATAAAGACTGGATAAAGGTTAGGTTAATAGATAAAAGTTTAAATGTTAGGTTAATAGATAAAGCATGGATAAAGGTTAGGTTAATAGATAAAGCATGGATAAAGGTTAATAGATAAAGCATGGATAAAGGTTAGGTTAATAGATAAAGCATGGATAAAGATTAGGTTAATAGATAAAGCCTGGATAAAGATTAGGTTAATAGATAAAGTCTGGATAAAGGTTAGGTTAATAGATAAAGTCTGGATAAAGGTTAATTGATAAAGTCTGGATAAAGGTTAATAGATAAAGTCTGGATAAAGATTAGGTTAATAGATAAAGTCTGGATAAAGGTTAGGTTAATAGATAAAGACTGGATAAAGGTTAGGTTAATAGATAAAGCATGGATAAAGATTAGGTTAATAGATAAAGCATGGATAAAGGTTATGTTAATAGATAAAGCCTGGATAAAGGTTAGGTTAATAGATAAAGACTGGATAAAGATTAGGTTAATAGATAAAGACTGGATAAAGGTTAGGTTAATAGATAAAGACTGGATAAAGGTTAGGTTAATAGATAAAGTCTGGATAAAGGTTAGGTTAATAGATAAAGACTGGATAAAGATTAGGTTAATAGATAAAGGCTGGATAAAGGTTAGGTTAATAGATAAAGACTGGATAAAGGTTAGGTTAATAGATAAAGTATGGATAAAGGTTAGGTTAATAGATAAAGACTGGATAAAGATTAGGTTAATAGATAAAGGCTGGATAAAGGTTAGGTTAATAGATAAAGTCTGGATAAAGGTTAGGTTAATAGATAAAGCCTGGATAAAGGTTAGGTTAATAGATAAAGTCTGGATAAAGGTTAGGTTAATAGATAAAGACTGGATAAAGATTAGGTTAATAGATAAAGGCTGGATAAAGGTTAGGTTAATAGATAAAGTCTGGATAAAGGTTAGATTAATAGATAAAGTCTGGATAAAGGTTAGGTTAATAGATAAAGACTGGATAAAGGTTAGGTTAATAGATAAAGTCTGGATAAATGTTAGGTTAATAGATAAAGCCTGGATAAAGGTTAGGTTAATAGATAAAGTCTGGATAAAGTTTAGGTTAAGAGATAAAGACTGGATAAAGGTTAGGTTAATAGATAAAGCATGGATAAAGGTTAGGTTAATAGATAAAGTCTGGATAAAGGTTAGGTTAATAGATGAAGACTGGATAAAGATTAGGTTAATAGATAAAGTCTGGATAAAGGTTAGGTTAATAGATAAAGTCTGGATAAAGGTTAGATTAATAGATAAAGTCTGGATAAAGGTTAGGTTAATAGATACAGGCTGGATAAAGGTTAGGTTAATAGATAAAGTCTAGATAAAGATTAGGTTAATAGATAAAGGTTTAAATGTTAGGTTAATAGATAAAGCATGGATAAAGATTAGGTTAATAGATAAATCCTGGATAAAGGTTATGTTAATAGATAAAGGTTTAAATGTTAGGTTAATAGATAAAGCATGGATAAAGATTAGGTTAATATATAAATCCTGGATAAAGGTTATGTTAATAGATAAAGCCTGGATAAAGGTTAGGTTAATAGATAAAGACTGGATAAAGATTAGGTTAATAGATAAAGGCTGGATAAAGGTTAGGTTAATAGATAAAGACTGGATAAAGGTTAGGTTAATAGATAAAGTCTGGATAAAGGTTAGGTTAATAGATAAAGTCTGGATAAAGGTTAGGTTAATAGATAAATCCTGGATAAAGGTTATGTTAATAGATAAAGCCTGGATAAAGGTTAGGTTAATAGATAAAGACTGGATAAAGATTAGGTTAATAGATAAAGGCTGGATAAAGGTTAGGTTAATAGATAAAGACTGGATAAAGGTTAGGTTAATAGATAAAGTCTGGATAAAGGTTAGGTTAATAGATAAAGTCTGGATAAAGGTTAGGTTAATAGATAAAGTCTGGATAAAGTTTAGGTTAAGAGATAAAGACTGGATAAAGGTTAGGTTAATAGATAAAGCATGGATAAAGGTTAGGTTAATAGATAAAGTCTGGATAAAGGTTAGGTTAATAGATAAAGTCTGGATAAAGGTTAATTGATAAAGTCTGGATAAAGGTTAATAGATAAAGTCTGGATAAAGATTAGGTTAATAGATAAAGTCTGGATAAAGGTTAGGTTAATAGATAAAGACTGGATAAAGGTTAGGTTAATAGATAAAGCATGGATAAAGATTAGGTTAATAGATAAAGCATGGATAAAGGTTATGTTAATAGATAAAGCCTGGATAAAGGTTAGGTTAATAGATAAAGACTGGATAAAGATTAGGTTAATAGATAAAGACTGGATAAAGGTTAGGTTAATAGATAAAGACTGGATAAAGGTTAGGTTAATAGATAAAGTCTGGATAAAGGTTAGGTTAATAGATAAAGACTGGATAAAGATTAGGTTAATAGATAAAGGCTGGATAAAGGTTAGGTTAATAGATAAAGACTGGATAAAGGTTAGGTTAATAGATAAAGTATGGATAAAGGTTAGGTTAATAGATAAAGACTGGATAAAGGTTAGGTTAATAGATAAAGCATGGATAACGATTAGTTTAATAGATAAAGAATGGATAAAGGTTAGGTTAATAGATACAGTCTGGATAAAGGTTAGGTTAATAGATAAAGCATGGATAAAGATTAGGTTAATAGATAAAGCCTGGATAAAGGTTAGGTTAATAGATACAGCATGGATAAAGATTAGGTTAATAGATAAAGGCTGGATAAAGGTTAGGTTAATAGATACAGTCTGGAAAAAGGTTAGGTTAATACATAAAGTCTGGATAAAGATTAGGTTAATAGATCAAGTCTGGATGAAGGTTAGGTTTATAGATAAAGGTTTAAAGGTTAATACATAAAGCATGGATAAAGGTTAGGTTAATAAAGATTAGGTTAATAGATAAAGCTTAGGTTAATAGATAAAGTCTGGATAAAGGTTAGGTTAATAGATAAAGTCTGGATAAAGGTTAGGTTAATAGATAAAGGTTTAAAAGTTAATACATAAAGCATGGATAAAGGTTAGGTTAATAAAGATTAGGTTAATAGATAAAGGTTAGGTTAATAGATAAAGTCTGGATAAAGGTTAGGTTAATAGATAAAGTCTGGATAAAGGTTAGGTTAATAGATAAAGACTGTATAAATGTTAATAGATAAAGCATGGATAAAGGTTCGGTTAATAGATCAAAGCTGGATAAAGGTTAGGTTAATAGATAAAGACTGGATAAAGATTAGGTTAATAGATGAAGCATGGATAAAGGTTAGGTTAATAGATAAAGTATGGATAAAGGTTAGGTTAATAGATAAAGACTGGATAAAGGTTAGGTTAATAGATAAAAGTTTAAATGTTAGGTTAATAGATAAAGCATGGATAAAGGTTAGGTTAATAGATAAAGCATGGATAAAGGTTAATAGATAAAGCATGGATAAAGGTTAGGTTAATAGATAAAGCATGGATAAAGATTAGGTTAATAGATAAAGCCTGGATAAAGATTAGGTTAATAGATAAAGTCTGGATAAAGGTTAGGTTAATAGATAAAGTCTGGATAAAGGTTAGGTTAATAGATAAAGACTGGATAAAGGTTAGGTTAATAGATAAAGACTGGATAAAGGTTAGGTTAATAGATAAAGCATGGATAAAGATTAGGTTAATAGATAAAGCATGGATAAAGGTTAGGTTAATAGATAAAGCATGGATAAAGATTAGGTTAATAGATAAAGCATGGATAAAGGCTAGGTTAATAGATAAAGCATGGATAAAGGTTAGGTTAATAGATAAAGCATGGATAAAGCTTAGGTTAATAGATAAAGCATGGATAAAGATTAGGTTAATAGATAAAGTCTGGATAAAGCTTAGGTTAATAGATAAAAGCTGGATAAAAGTTAGGTTAATAGATAAAGAATGGATAAAGGTTAGGTTAATAGATAAAGACTGGATAAAGGTTAGGTTAATAGATAAAGACTGGATAAAGGTTAGGTTAATAGATAAAGGATGGATAAAGATTAGGTTAATAGATAAAGCATGGATAAAGATTAGGTTAATAGATAAATCCTGGATAAAGGTTAATAGATAAAGCATGGATAAAGGTTATGTTAATAGATAAAGCCTGGATAAAGGTTAGGTTCATAAATAAAGACTGGATAAAGATTAGGTTAATAGATAAAGCCTGGATAAAGGTTAGGTTAATAGATAAAGACTGGATAAAGTTTAGGTTAATAGATAAAGTCTGGATAAAGGTTAGGTTAAGATTAGGTTAATAGATAAAGGCTGGATAAAGGTTAGGTTAATAGATACAGCATGGATAAAGATTAGGTTAATAGATAAAGGCTGGATAAAGGTTAGGTTAATAGATACAGTCTGGAAAAAGGTTAGGTTAATACATAAAGTCTGGATAAAGATTAGGTTAATAGATCAAGTCTGGATGAAGGTTAGGTTTATAGATAAAGGTTTAAATGTTAATACATAAAGCATGGATAAAGGTTAGGTTAATAAAGATTAGGTTAATAGATAAAGCTTAGGTTAATAGATAAAGTCTGGATAAAGGTTAGGTTAATAGATAAAGTCTGGATAAAGGTTAGGTTAATAGATAAAGGTTTAAAAGTTAATACATAAAGCATGGATAAAGGTTAGGTTAATAAAGATTAGGTTAATAGATAAAGGTTAGGTTAATAGATAAAGTCTGGATAAAGGTTAGGTTAATAGATAAAGTCTGGATAAAGGTTAGGTTAATAGATAAAGACTGTATAAATGTTAATAGATAAAGCATGGATAAAGGTTCGGTTAATAGATCAAAGCTGGATAAAGGTTAGGTTAATAGATAAAGACTGGATAAAGATTAGGTTAATAGATGAAGCATGGATAAAGGTTAGGTTAATAGATAAAGTATGGATAAAGGTTAGGTTAATAGATAAAGACTGGATAAAGGTTAGGTTAATAGATAAAAGTTTAAATGTTAGGTTAATAGATAAAGCATGGATAAAGGTTAGGTTAATAGATAAAGCATGGATAAAGGTTAATAGATAAAGCATGGATAAAGGTTAGGTTAATAGATAAAGCATGGATAAAGATTAGGTTAATAGATAAAGCCTGGATAAAGATTAGGTTAATAGATAAAGTCTGGATAAAGGTTAGGTTAATAGATAAAGTCTGGATAAAGGTTAATTGATAAAGTCTGGATAAAGGTTAATAGATAAAGTCTGGATAAAGATTAGGTTAATAGATAAAGTCTGGATAAAGGTTAGGTTAATAGATAAAGACTGGATAAAGGTTAGGTTAATAGATAAAGCATGGATAAAGATTAGGTTAATAGATAAAGCATGGATAAAGGTTATGTTAATAGATAAAGCCTGGATAAAGGTTAGGTTAATAGATAAAGACTGGATAAAGATTAGGTTAATAGATAAAGACTGGATAAAGGTTAGGTTAATAGATAAAGACTGGATAAAGGTTAGGTTAATAGATAAAGTCTGGATAAAGGTTAGGTTAATAGATAAAGACTGGATAAAGATTAGGTTAATAGATAAAGGCTGGATAAAGGTTAGGTTAATAGATAAAGACTGGATAAAGGTTAGGTTAATAGATAAAGTATGGATAAAGGTTAGGTTAATAGATAAAGACTGGATAAAGATTAGGTTAATAGATAAAGGCTGGATAAAGGTTAGGTTAATAGATAAAGTCTGGATAAAGGTTAGGTTAATAGATAAAGCCTGGATAAAGGTTAGGTTAATAGATAAAGTCTGGATAAAGGTTAGGTTAATAGATAAAGACTGGATAAAGATTAGGTTAATAGATAAAGGCTGGATAAAGGTTAGGTTAATAGATAAAGTCTGGATAAAGGTTAGATTAATAGATAAAGTCTGGATAAAGGTTAGGTTAATAGATAAAGACTGGATAAAGGTTAGGTTAATAGATAAAGTCTGGATAAATGTTAGGTTAATAGATAAAGCCTGGATAAAGGTTAGGTTAATAGATAAAGTCTGGATAAAGTTTAGGTTAAGAGATAAAGACTGGATAAAGGTTAGGTTAATAGATAAAGCATGGATAAAGGTTAGGTTAATAGATAAAGTCTGGATAAAGGTTAGGTTAATAGATGAAGACTGGATAAAGATTAGGTTAATAGATAAAGTCTGGATAAAGGTTAGGTTAATAGATAAAGTCTGGATAAAGGTTAGATTAATAGATAAAGTCTGGATAAAGGTTAGGTTAATAGATACAGGCTGGATAAAGGTTAGGTTAATAGATAAAGTCTAGATAAAGATTAGGTTAATAGATAAAGGTTTAAATGTTAGGTTAATAGATAAAGCATGGATAAAGATTAGGTTAATAGATAAATCCTGGATAAAGGTTATGTTAATAGATAAAGGTTTAAATGTTAGGTTAATAGATAAAGCATGGATAAAGATTAGGTTAATATATAAATCCTGGATAAAGGTTATGTTAATAGATAAAGCCTGGATAAAGGTTAGGTTAATAGATAAAGACTGGATAAAGATTAGGTTAATAGATAAAGGCTGGATAAAGGTTAGGTTAATAGATAAAGACTGGATAAAGGTTAGGTTAATAGATAAAGTCTGGATAAAGGTTAGGTTAATAGATAAAGTCTGGATAAAGGTTAGGTTAATAGATAAATCCTGGATAAAGGTTATGTTAATAGATAAAGCCTGGATAAAGGTTAGGTTAATAGATAAAGACTGGATAAAGATTAGGTTAATAGATAAAGGCTGGATAAAGGTTAGGTTAATAGATAAAGACTGGATAAAGGTTAGGTTAATAGATAAAGTCTGGATAAAGGTTAGGTTAATAGATAAAGTCTGGATAAAGGTTAGGTTAATAGATAAAGTCTGGATAAAGTTTAGGTTAAGAGATAAAGACTGGATAAAGGTTAGGTTAATAGATAAAGCATGGATAAAGGTTAGGTTAATAGATAAAGTCTGGATAAAGGTTAGGTTAATAGATAAAGTCTGGATAAAGGTTAATTGATAAAGTCTGGATAAAGGTTAATAGATAAAGTCTGGATAAAGATTAGGTTAATAGATAAAGTCTGGATAAAGGTTAGGTTAATAGATAAAGACTGGATAAAGGTTAGGTTAATAGATAAAGCATGGATAAAGATTAGGTTAATAGATAAAGCATGGATAAAGGTTATGTTAATAGATAAAGCCTGGATAAAGGTTAGGTTAATAGATAAAGACTGGATAAAGATTAGGTTAATAGATAAAGACTGGATAAAGGTTAGGTTAATAGATAAAGACTGGATAAAGGTTAGGTTAATAGATAAAGTCTGGATAAAGGTTAGGTTAATAGATAAAGACTGGATAAAGATTAGGTTAATAGATAAAGGCTGGATAAAGGTTAGGTTAATAGATAAAGACTGGATAAAGGTTAGGTTAATAGATAAAGTATGGATAAAGGTTAGGTTAATAGATAAAGACTGGATAAAGATTAGGTTAATAGATAAAGGCTGGATAAAGGTTAGGTTAATAGATAAAGTCTGGATAAAGGTTAGGTTAATAGATAAAGCCTGAATAAAGGTTAGGTTAATAGATAAAGTCTGGATAAAGGTTAGGTTAATAGATAAAGACTGGATAAAGATTAGGTTAATAGATAAAGGCTGGATAAAGGTTAGGTTAATAGATAAAGTCTGGATAAAGGTTAGATTAATAGATAAAGTCTGGATAAAGGTTAGGTTAATAGATACAGGCTGGATAAAGATTAGGTTAATAGATAAAGGTTTAAATGTTAGGTTAATAGATAAAGCATGGATAAAGATTAGGTTAATAGATAAATCCTGGATAAAGGTTATGTTAATAGATAAAGCATGGATAAAGATTAGGTTAATATATAAATCCTGGATAAAGGTTAGGTTAATAGATAAAGCCTGGATAAAGATTAGGTTAATAGATAAAGACTGGATAAAGATTAGGTTAATAGATAAAGTCTGGATAAAGGTTAGGTTAATAGATAAAGGTTTAAATGTTAGGTTAATAGATAAAGCATGGATAAAGATTAGGTTAATAGATACATCCTGGATAAAGGTTATGTTAATAGATAAAGCCTGGATAAAGGTTAGGTTAATAGATAAAGACTGGATAAAGATTAGGTTAATAGATAAAGGATGGATAAAGGTTAGGTTAATAGATAAAGACTGGATAAAGGTTAGGTTAAAAGATAAAGTCTGGATAAAGGTTAGGTTAATAGATAAAGCCTGGATAAAGG
The DNA here is from genome assembly GCF_964263955.1 of Coregonus lavaretus. Lineage (NCBI taxonomy): Eukaryota > Metazoa > Chordata > Actinopteri > Salmoniformes > Salmonidae > Coregonus > Coregonus lavaretus. Next base: position 75,594 of record NW_028156084.1, on the reverse strand, counting down.
TTAGGTTAATAGATAAAGTCTGGATAAAGTTTAGGTTAAGAGATAAAGACTGGATAAAGGTTAGGTTAATAGATAAAGCATGGATAAAGGTTAGGTTAATAGATAAAGTCTGGATAAAGGTTAGGTTAATAGATAAAGTCTGGATAAAGGTTAATTGATAAAGTCTGGATAAAGGTTAATAGATAAAGCCTGGATAAAGATTAGGTTAATAGATAAAGCCTGGATAAAGATTAGGTTAATAGATAAAGTCTGGATAAAGATTAGGTTAATAGATAAAGTCTGGATAAAGGTTAGGTTAATAGATAAAGACTGGATAAAGGTTAGGTTAATAGATAAAGCATGGATAAAGATTAGGTTAATAGATAAAGCATGGATAAAGGTTAGGTTAATAGATAAAGCCTGGATAAAGGTTAGGTTAATAGATAAAGACTGGATAAAGATTAGGTTAATATATAAAGACTGGATAAAGGTTAGGTTAATAGATAAAGACTGGATAAAGATTAGGTTAATAGATAAAGTCTGGATAAAGGTTAGGTTAATAGATAAAGCCTGGATAAAGGTTAGGTTAATAGATAAAGTCTGGATAAAGTTTAGGTTAAGAGATAAAGACTGGATAAAGGTTAGGTTAATAGATAAAGCATAGATAAAGGTTAGGTTAATAGATAAAGTCTGGATAAAGGTTAGGTTAATAGATAAAGTCTGGATAAAGGTTAATTGATAAAGTCTGGATAAAGGTTAATAGATAAAGCCTGGATAAAGATTAGGTTAATAGATAAAGCCTGGATAAAGATTAGGTTAATAGATAAAGTCTGGATAAAGATTAGGTTAATAGATAAAGTCTGGATAAAGGTTAGGTTAATAGATAAAGACTGGATAAAGGTTAGGTTAATAGATAAAGACTGGATAAAGGTTAGGTTAATAGATAAAGCATGGATAAAGATTAGGTTAATAGATAAAGCATGGATAAAGGTTAGGTTAATAGATAAAGCATGGATAAAGGTTAGGTTAATAGATAAAGCATGGATAAAGATTAGGTTAATAGATAAAGCATGGATAAAGGTTAGGTTAATAGATAAAGCATGGATAAAGCTTAGGTTAATAGATAAAGCATGGATAAAGATTAGGTTAATAGATAAAGTCTGGATAAAGCTTAGGTTAATAGATAAAAGCTGGATAAAAGTTAGGTTAATAGATAAAGAATGGATAAAGGTTAGGTTAATAGATAAAGTCTGGATAAAGGTTAGGTGAATAGATAAAGGTTTAAATGTTAGGTTAATATATAAAGTCTGGATAAAGATTAGGTTAATAGATAAAGCATGGATAAAGATTAGGTTAATAGATAAATCCTGGATAAAGGTTAATAGATAAAGCATGGATAAAGGTTATGTTAATAGATAAAGCCTGGATAAAGGTTAGGTTAATAAATAAAGACTGGATAAAGATTAGGTTAATAGATAAAGGCTGGATAAAGGTTAGGTTAATAGATAAAGACTGGATAAAGGTTAGGTTAATAGATAAAGTCTGGATAAAGGTTAGGTTAATAGATAAAGACTGGATAAAGATTAGGTTAATAGATAAAGTCTGGATAAAGGTTAGGTTAATAGATAAAGCCTGGATAAAGGTTAGGCTAATAGATAAAGTCTGGATAAAGGTTAGGTTAATAGATAAAGACTGGATAAAGATTAGGTTAATAGATAAAGGCTGGATAAAGGTTAGGTTAATAGATAAAGTCTGGATAAAGGTTAGATTAATAGATAAAGTCTGGATAAAGGTTAGGTTAATAGATACAGGCTGGATAAAGGTTAGGTTAATAGATAAAGTCTAGATAAAGATTAGGTTAATAGATAAAGGTTTAAATGTTAGGTTAATAGATAAAGCATGGATAAAGATTAGGTTAATAGATAAATCCTGGATAAAGGTTATGTTAATAGATAAAGGTTTAAATGTTAGGTTAATAGATAAAGCATGGATAAAGATTAGGTTAATATATAAATCCTGGATAAAGGTTAGGTTAATAGATAAAGCCTGGATAAAGATTAGGTTAATAGATAAAGACTGGATAAAGATTAGGTTAATAGATAAAGGTTTAAATGTTAGCTTAATAGATAAAGCATGGATAAAGATTAGGTTAATAGATAAATCCTGGATAAAGGTTATGTTAATAGATAAAGCCTGGATAAAGATTAGGTTAATAGATAAAGACTGGATAAAGATTAGGTTAATAGATAAAGGCTGGATAAAGGTTAGGTTAATAGATAAAGACTGGATAAAGGTTAGGTTAATAGATAAAGTCTGGATAAAGGTTAGGTTAATAGATAAAGCCTGGATAAAGGTTAGGTTAATAGATAAAGTCTGGATAAAGTTTAGGTTAAGAGATAAAGACTGGATAAAGGTTAGGTTAATAGATAAAGCATGGATAAAGGTTAGGTTAATAGATAAAGTCAGGATAAAGGTTAGGTTAATAGATAAAGTCTGGATAAAGGTTAATTGATAAAGTCTGGATAAAGGTTAATAGATAAAGCCTGGATAAAGATTAGGTTAATAGATAAAGCCTGGATAAAGATTAGGTTAATAGATAAAGTCTGGATAAAGATTAGGTTAATAGATAAAGTCTGGATAAAGGTTAGGTTAATAGATAAAGACTGGATAAAGGTTAGGTTAATAGATAAAGCCTGGATAAAGATTAGGTTAATAGATAAAGACTGGATAAAGATTAGGTTAATAGATAAAGTCTGGATAAAGGTTAGGTTAATAGATAAAGGTTTAAATGTTAGGTTAATAGATAAAGCATGGATAAAGATTAGGTTAATAGATAAATCCTGGATAAAGGTTATGTTAATAGATAAAGCCTGGATAAAGGTTAGGTTAATAGATAAAGACTGGATAAAGATTAGGTTAATAGATAAAGGCTGGATAAAGGTTAATAGATAAAGACTGGATAAAAGTTAGGTTAATAGATAAAGTCTGGATAAAGTCTGGATAAAGGTTAGGTTAATAGATAAAGTCTGGATAAAGGTTAATAGATAAAGTCTGGATAAAGGTTAGGTTAATAGATAAAGTCTGGACAAAGGTTAATAGATAAAGTCTGGATAAAGGTTAGGTTAATAGATAAAAGCTGGATAAAAGTTAGGTTAATAGATAAAGCATGGATAAAGATTAGGTTAATAGATAAAGTCTGGACAAAGGTTAATAGATAAAGTCTGGATAAAGGTTAGGTTAATAGATAAAAGCTGGATAAAGATTAGGTTAATAGATAAAGACTGGATAAAGGTTAGGTTAATAGATAAAGACTGGATAAAGGTTAGGTTAATAGATAAAGCATGGATAAAGATTAGGTTAATAGATAAAGCATGGATAAAGATTAGGTTAATAGATAAAGCATGGATAAAAGTAATCTTAATTGATAAAGACTGGATAAAGGTTAGGTTAATAGATAAAGTCTGGATAAAGGTTAGGTTAATAGATAAAGTCTGGATAAAGGTTAGGTTAATAGATAAAGTCTGGATAAAGGTTAGGTTAATAGATAAAGACTGGATAAAGGTTAGGTTAATAGATAAAGGATGGATAAAGTTTAGGTTAATAGAAAAGTCTGGATAAAGGTTAATAGATAAAGACTGGATAAAGGTTAGGTTAATAGATAAAGACTGGATAAAGGTTAGGTTAATAGATAAAAGCTGGATAAAGTTAGGTTAATAGATAAAGCATGGATAAAGCTTAGGTTAATAGATAAAGCATGGATAAAGGTTAGGTTAATAGATAAAGACTGTATAAAGGTTATGTTAATAGATAAAGACTGGATAAAGATTATTTGAATAGATAAAGACTGGATAAAGTTTAGGTTAATAGATAAAGATAGATAAAGGTTAGGTTAATAGATCAAGCATGGATAAAAGTAATCTTAATTGATAAAGACTGGATAAAGATTAGGTTAATAGATACAGACTGGATAAAGGTTAGGTTAATAGATAAAGTCTGGATAAATGTTAGGTTAATAGATAAAGCCTGGATAAAGGTTAGGTTAATAGATAAAGTCTGGATAAAGTTTAGGTTAAGAGATAAAGACTGGATAAAGGTTAGGTTAATTGATAAAGCATGGATAAAGGTTAGGTTAATAGATAAAGTCTGGATAAAGGTTAGGTTAATAGATAAAGTCTGGATAAAGGTTAATTGATAAAGTCTGGATAAAGGTTAATAGATAAAGCATGGATAAAGATTAGGTTAATAGATAAAGCATGGATAAAGGTTAGGTTAATAGATAAAGCATGGATAAAGGTTAGGTTAATAGATAAAGCATGGATAAAGGTTAGGTTAATAGATAAAGCATGGATAAAGGTTAGGTTAATAGATAAAGCATGGATAAAGCTTAGGTTAATAGATAAAGCATGGATAAAGATTAGGTTAATAGATAAAGTCTGGATAAAGCTTAGGTTAATAGATAAAAGCTGGATAAAAGTTAGGTTAATAGATAAAGAATGGATAAAGGTTAGGTTAATAGATAAAGACTGGATAAAGGTTAGGTTAATAGATAAAGACTGGATAAAGGTTAGGTTAATAGATAAAGGATGGATAAAGATTAGGTTAATAGATAAAGCATGGATAAAGATTAGGATAATAGATAAAGCATGGATAAAGATTAGGTTAATAGATAAATCCTGGATAAAGGTTAATAGATAAAGCATGGATAAAGGTTATGTTAATAGATAAAGCCTGGATAAAGGTTAGGTTCATAAATAAAGACTGGATAAAGATTAGGTTAATAGATAAAGGCTGGATAAAGGTTAGGTTAATAGATAAAGACTGGATAAAGGTTAGGTTAATAGATAAAGTCTGGATAAAGGTTAGGTTAATAGATAAAGACTGGATAAAGATTAGGTTAATAGATAAAGGCTGGATAAAGGTTAGGTTAATAGATAAAGTCTGGATAAAGGTTAGGTTAATAGATAAAGCCTGGATAAAGGTTAGGCTAATAGATAAAGTCTGGATAAAGGTTAGGTTAATAGATAAAGACTGGATAAAGATTAGGTTAATAGATAAAGGCTGGATAAAGGTTAGGTTAATAGATAAAGTCTGGATAAAGGTTAGATTAATAGATAAAGTCTGGATAAAGGTTAGGTTAATAGAGACAGGCTGGATAAAGGTTAGGTTAATAGATAAAGTCTAGATAAAGATTAGGTTAATAGATAAAGGTTTAAATGTTAGGTTAATAGATAAAGCATGGATAAAGATTAGGTTAATAGATAAATCCTGGAAAAAGGTTATGTTAATAGATAAAGGTTTAAATGTTAGGTTAATAGATAAAGCATGGATAAAGATTAGGTTAATATATAAATCCTGGATAAAGGTTAGGTTAATAGATAAAGCCTGGATAAAGATTAGGTTAATAGATAAAGACTGGATAAAGATTAGGTTAATAGATAAAGTCTGGATAAAGGTTAGGTTAATAGATAAAGGTTTAAATGTTAGGTTAATAGATAAAGCATGGATAAAGATTAGGTTAATAGATAAATCCTGGATAAAGGTTATGTTAATAGATAAAGCCTGGATAAAGGTTAGGTTAATAGATAAAGCATGGATAAAGATTAGGTTAATAGATAAAGGCTGGATAAAGGTTAGGTTAATAGATAAAGCCTGGATAAAGGTTAGGTTAATAGATAAAGTCTGGATAAAGGTTAGGTTAATAGATAAAGCCTGGATAAAGGTTAGGTTAATAGATAAAGTCTGGATAAAGTTTAGGTTAAGAGATAAAGACTGGATAAAGGTTAGGTTAATAGATAAAGCATGGATAAAGGTTAGGTTAATAGATAAAGTCTGGATAAAGGTTAGGTTAATAGATAAAGTCTGGATAAAGGTTAATTGATAAAGTCTGGATAAAGGTTAATAGATAAAGCCTGGATAAAGATTAGGTTAATAGATAAAGCCTGGATAAAGATTAGGTTAATAGATAAAGTCTGGATAAAGATTAGGTTAATAGATAAAGTCTGGATAAAGGTTAGGTTAATAGATAAAGACTGGATAAAGGTTAGGTTAATAGATAAAGTCTGGATAAAGGTTAGGTTAATAGATAAAGCATGGATAAAGGTTAGGTTAATAGATAAAGCATGGATAAAGGTTATGTTAATAGATAAAGCCTGGATAAAGTTTGGTTAATAGATAAAGACTGGATAAAGATTAGGTTAATAGATAAAGACTGGATAAAGGTTAGGTTAATAGATAAAGACTGGATAAAGGTTAGGTTAATAGATAAAGTCTGGATAAAGGTTAGGTTAATAGATAAAGCCTGGATAAAGGTTAGGTTAATAGATAAAGTCTGGATAAAGTTTAGGTTAAGAGATAAAGACTGGATAAAGGTTAGGTTAATAGATAAAGCATGGATAAAGGTTAGGTTAATAGATAAAGTCTGGATAAAGGTTAGGTTAATAGATAAAGTCTGGATAAAGGTTAATTGATAAAGTCTGGATAAAGGTTAATAGATAAAGCCTGGATAAAGATTAGGTTAATAGATAAAGCCTGGATAAAGATTAGGTTAATAGATAAAGTCTGGATAAAGATTAGGTTAATAGATAAAGTCTGGATAAAGGTTAGGTTAATAGATAAAGACTGGATAAAGGTTAGGTTAATAGATAAAGAATGGATAAAGGTTAGGTTAATAGATAAAGCATGGATAAAGATTAGGTTAATAGATAAAGCATGGATAAAGGTTAGGTTAATAGATAAAGCATGGATAAAGGTTAGGTTAATAGATAAAGCATGGATAAAGGTTAGGTTAATAGATAAAGCATGGATAAAGGTTAGGTTAATAGATAAAGCATGGATAAAGCTTAGGTTAATAGATAAAGCATGGATAAAGATTAGGTTAATAGATAAAGTCTGGATAAAGCTTAGGTTAATAGATAAAAGCTGGATAAAAGTTAGGTTAATAGATAAAGAATGGATAAAGGTTAGGTTAATAGATAAAGTCTGGATAAAGGTTAGGTTAATAGATAAAGGTTTAAATGTTAGGTTAATAGATAAAGCATGGATAAAGATGAGGTTAATAGATAAATCCTGGATAAAGGTTATGTTAATAGATAAAGTCTGGATAAAGGTTAGGTTAATAGATAAAGACTGGATAAAGATTAGGTTAATAGATAAAGGCTGGATAAAGGTTAGGTTAATCGATAAAGTCTGGATAAAGGTTAGGTTAATAGATAAAGTCTGGATAAAGGATAGGTTAATAGATAAAGGATGGATAAAGTTTAGGTTAATAGAAAAGTCTGGATAAAGGTTAATAGATAAAGACTGGATAAAGGTTAGGTTAATAGATAAAGACTGGATAAAGGTTAGGTTAATAGATAAAAGCTGGATAAAGTTAGGTTAATAGATAAAGCATGGATAAAGCTTAGGTTAATAGATAAAGCATGGATAAAGGTTAGGTTAATAGATAAAGACTGGATAAAGGTTATGTTAATAGATACAGACTGGATAAAGGTTATGTTAATAGATAAAGACTGGATAAAGGTTAGGTTAATAGATAAAGATAGATAAAGGTTAGGTTAATAGATAAAGCATGGATAAAAGTAATCTTAATTGATAAAGACTGGATAAAGATTAGGTTAATAGATACAGACTGGATAAATATATTTTAATAGATAAAGTCTGGATAAAGATTATTTTAATAGAAAAAGTCTGGATTAAGATTAATAGATACAGACTGGATAAAGTTTAGGTTAATACATAAAGACTGGATAAAGGTTATGTTAATAGATAAAACTGGATAAAGGTTAGGTTAATAGATAAAGCATGGATAAAGGTTAGGTTAATAGATAAAGACTGGATAAAGATTAGGTTAATAGATAAAGGCTGGATAAAGGTTAGGTTAATAGATAAAGCATGGATAACGATTAGTTTAATAGATAAAGAATGGATAAAGGTTAGGTTAATAGATACAGTCTGGATAAAGGTTAGGTTAATAGATAAAGCATGGATAAAGATTAGGTTAATAGATAAAGCCTGGATAAAGGTTAGGTTAATAGATACAGCATGGATAAATATTAGGTTAATAGATAAAGGCTGGATAAAGGTTAGGTTAATAGATACAGTCTGGAAAAAGGTTAGGTTAATACATAAAGTCTGGATAAAGATTAGGTTAATAGATCAAGTCTGGATGAAGGTTAGGTTTATAGATAAAGGTTTAAAGGTTAATACATAAAGCATGGATAAAGGTTAGGTTAATAAAGATTAGGTTAATAGATAAAGCTTAGGTTAATAGATAAAGTCTGGATAAAGGTTAGGTTAATAGATAAAGTCTGGATAAAGGTTAGGTTAATAGATAAAGGTTTAAAAGTTAATACATAAAGCATGGATAAAGGTTAGGTTAATAAAGATTAGGTTAATAGATAAAGGTTAGGTTAATAGATAAAGTCTGGATAAAGGTTAGGTTAATAGATAAAGTCTGGATAAAGGTTAGGTTAATAGATAAAGACTGTATAAATGTTAATAGATAAAGCATGGATAAAGGTTCGGTTAATAGATCAAAGCTGGATAAAGGTTAGGTTAATAGATAAAGACTGGATAAAGATTAGGTTAATAGATGAAGCATGGATAAAGGTTAGGTTAATAGATAAAGTATGGATAAAGGTTAGGTTAATAGATAAAGACTGGATAAAGGTTAGGTTAATAGATAAAAGTTTAAATGTTAGGTTAATAGATAAAGCATGGATAAAGGTTAGGTTAATAGATAAAGCATGGATAAAGGTTAATAGATAAAGCATGGATAAAGGTTAGGTTAATAGATAAAGCATGGATAAAGATTAGGTTAATAGATAAAGCCTGGATAAAGATTAGGTTAATAGATAAAGTCTGGATAAAGGTTAGGTTAATAGATAAAGTCTGGATAAAGGTTAGGTTAATAGATAAAGACTGGATAAAGGTTAGGTTAATAGATAAAGACTGGATAAAGGTTAGGTTAATAGATAAAGCATGGATAAAGATTAGGTTAATAGATAAAGCATGGATAAAGGTTAGGTTAATAGATAAAGCATGGATAAAGATTAGGTTAATAGATAAAGCATGGATAAAGGCTAGGTTAATAGATAAAGCATGGATAAAGGTTAGGTTAATAGATAAAGCATGGATAAAGCTTAGGTTAATAGATAAAGCATGGATAAAGATTAGGTTAATAGATAAAGTCTGGATAAAGCTTAGGTTAATAGATAAAAGCTGGATAAAAGTTAGGTTAATAGATAAAGAATGGATAAAGGTTAGGTTAATAGATAAAGACTGGATAAAGGTTAGGTTAATAGATAAAGACTGGATAAAGGTTAGGTTAATAGATAAAGGATGGATAAAGATTAGGTTAATAGATAAAGCATGGATAAAGATTAGGTTAATAGATAAATCCTGGATAAAGGTTAATAGATAAAGCATGGATAAAGGTTATGTTAATAGATAAAGCCTGGATAAAGGTTAGGTTCATAAATAAAGACTGGATAAAGATTAGGTTAATAGATAAAGCCTGGATAAAGGTTAGGTTAATAGATAAAGACTGGATAAAGTTTAGGTTAATAGATAAAGTCTGGATAAAGGTTAGGTTAAGATTAGGTTAATAGATAAAGGCTGGATAAAGGTTAGGTTAATAGATACAGCATGGATAAAGATTAGGTTAATAGATAAAGGCTGGATAAAGGTTAGGTTAATAGATACAGTCTGGAAAAAGGTTAGGTTAATACATAAAGTCTGGATAAAGATTAGGTTAATAGATCAAGTCTGGATGAAGGTTAGGTTTATAGATAAAGGTTTAAATGTTAATACATAAAGCATGGATAAAGGTTAGGTTAATAAAGATTAGGTTAATAGATAAAGCTTAGGTTAATAGATAAAGTCTGGATAAAGGTTAGGTTAATAGATAAAGTCTGGATAAAGGTTAGGTTAATAGATAAAGGTTTAAAAGTTAATACATAAAGCATGGATAAAGGTTAGGTTAATAAAGATTAGGTTAATAGATAAAGGTTAGGTTAATAGATAAAGTCTGGATAAAGGTTAGGTTAATAGATAAAGTCTGGATAAAGGTTAGGTTAATAGATAAAGACTGTATAAATGTTAATAGATAAAGCATGGATAAAGGTTCGGTTAATAGATCAAAGCTGGATAAAGGTTAGGTTAATAGATAAAAGTTTAAATGTTAGGTTAATAGATAAAGCATGGATAAAGGTTAGGTTAATAGATAAAGCATGGATAAAGGTTAATAGATAAAGCATGGATAAAGGTTAGGTTAATAGATAAAGCATGGATAAAGATTAGGTTAATAGATAAAGCCTGGATAAAGATTAGGTTAATAGATAAAGTCTGGATAAAGGTTAGGTTAATAGATAAAGTCTGGATAAAGGTTAGGTTAATAGATAAAGACTGGATAAAGGTTAGGTTAATAGATAAAGACTGGATAAAGGTTAGGTTAATAGATAAAGCATGGATAAAGATTAGGTTAATAGATAAAGCATGGATAAAGGTTAGGTTAATAGATAAAGCATGGATAAAGATTAGGTTAATAGATAAAGCATGGATAAAGGCTAGGTTAATAGATAAAGCATGGATAAAGGTTAGGTTAATAGATAAAGCATGGATAAAGCTTAGGTTAATAGATAAAGCATGGATAAAGATTAGGTTAATAGATAAAGTCTGGATAAAGCTTAGGTTAATAGATAAAAGCTGGATAAAAGTTAGGTTAATAGATAAAGAATGGACAAAGGTTAGGTTAATAGATAAAGACTGGATAAAGGTTAGGTTAATAGATAAAGACTGGATAAAGGTTAGGTTAATAGATAAAGGATGGATAAAGATTAGGTTAATAGATAAAGCATGGATAAAGATTAGGTTAATAGATAAATCCTGGATAAAGGTTAATAGATAAAGCATGGATAAAGGTTATGTTAATAGATAAAGCCTGGATAAAGGTTAGGTTCATAAATAAAGACTGGATAAAGATTAGGTTAATAGATAAAGGCTGGATAAAGGTTAGGTTAATAGATAAAGACTGGATAAAGTTTAGGTTAATAGATAAAGTCTGGATAAAGGTTAGGTTAATAGATAAAGACTGGATAAAGATTAGGTTAATAGATAAAGGCTGGATAAAGGTTAGGTTAATAGATAAAGTCTGGATAAAGGTTAGGTTAATAGATAAAGTCTGGATAAAGGTTAGGTTAATAGATAAAGTCTGGATAAAGGTTAGGTTAATAGATACAGGCTGGATAAAGGTTAGGTTAATAGATAAAGTCTGGATAAAGATTAGGTTAATAGATAAAGGTTTAAATGTTAGGTTAATAGATAAAGCATGGATAAAGATTAGGTTAATAGATAAATCCTGGATAAAGGTTATGTTAATAGATAAAGGTTTAAATGTTAGGTTAATAGATAAAGCATGGATAAAGATTAGGTTAATATATAAATCCTGGATAAAGGTTAGGTTAATAGATAAAGCCTGGATAAAGATTAGGTTAATAGATAAAGACTGGATAAAGATTAGGTTAATAGATAAAGTCTGGATAAAGGTTAGGTTAATAGATAAAGGTTTAAATGTTAGGTTAATAGATAAAGCATGGATAAAGATTAGGTTAATAGATAAATCCTGGATAAAGGTTATGTTAATAGATAAAGCCTGGATAAAGGTTAGGTTAATAGATAAAGACTGGATAAAGATTAGGTTAATAGATAAAGGCTGGATAAAGGTTAATAGATAAAGACTGGATAAAAGTTAGGTTAATAGATAAAGTCTGGATAAAGTCTGGATAATGGTTAGGTTAATAGATAAAGTCTGGATAAAGGTTAATAGATAAAGTCTGGATAAAGGTTAGGTTAATAGATAAAGTCTGGACAAAGGTTAATAGATAAAGTCTGGATAAAGGTTAGGTTAATAGATAAAAGCTGGATAAAAGTTAGGTTAATAGATAAAGCATGGATAAAGATTAGGTTAATAGATAAAGTCTGGACAAAGGTTAATATATAAAGTCTGGATAAAGGTTAGGTTAATAGATAAAAGCTGGATAAAGATTAGGTTAATAGATAAAGCCTGGATAAAGGTTAGGTTAATAGATAAAGACTGGATAAAGGTTAGGTTAATAGATAAAGACTGGATAAAGGTTAGGTTAATAGATAAAGTCTGGATAAAGATTAGGTTAATAGATAAAGTATGGATAAAGATTAGGTTAATAGATAAAGCATGGATAAAGATTAGGTTAATAGATAAAGCATGGATAAAGGTCAGGTTAATAGATAAAGCCTGGATAAAGGTTAGGTTAATAGATAAAGTCTGGATAAAGGTTAGGTTAATAGATAAAGTCTGGATAAAGGTTAATTGATAAAGTCTGGATAAAGGTTAATAGATAAAGCCTGGATAAAGATTAGGTTAATAGATAAAGCCTGGATAAAGATTAGGTTAATAGATAAAGTCTGGATAAAGATTAGGTTAATAGATAAAGTCTGGATAAAGGTTAGGTTAATAGATAAAGACTGGATAAAGGTTAGGTTAATAGATAAAGAATGGATAAAGGTTAGGTTAATAGATAAAGCATGGATAAAGATTAGGTTAATAGATAAAGCATGGATAAAGGTTAGGTTAATAGATAAAGCATGGATAAAGGTTAGGTTAATAGATAAAGCATGGATAAAGGTTAGGTTAATAGATAAAGCATGGATAAAGGTTAGGTTAATAGATAAAGCATGGATAAAGCTTAGGTTAATAGATAAAGCATGGATAAAGATTAGGTTAATAGATCAAGTCTGGATAAAGCTTAGGTTAATAGATAAAAGCTGGATAAAAGTTAGGTTAATAGATAAAGAATGGATAAAGGTTAGGTTAATAGATAAAGTCTGGATAAAGGTTAGGTTAATAGATAAAGGTTTAAATGTTAGGTTAATAGATAAAGCATGGATAAAGGTGAGGTTAATAGATAAATCCTGGATAAAGGTTATGTTAATAGATAAAGTCTGGATAAAGGTTAGGTTAATAGATAAAGACTGGATAAAGATTAGGTTAATAGATAAAGGCTGGATAAAGGTTAGGTTAATCGATAAAGTCTGGATAAAGGTTAGGTTAATAGATAAAGTCTGGATAAAGGATAGGTTAATAGATAAAGGATGGATAAAGTTTAGGTTAATAGAAAAGTCTGGATAAAGGTTAATAGATAAAGACTGGATAAAGGTTAGGTTAATAGATAAAGACTGGATAAAGGTTAGGTTAATAGATAAAAGCTGGATAAAGTTAGGTTAATAGATAAAGCATGGATAAAGCTTAGGTTAATAGATAAAGCATGGATAAAGGTTAGGTTAATAGATAAAGACTGGATAAAGGTTATGTTAATAGATACAGACTGGATAAAGGTTATGTTAATAGATAAAGACTGGATAAAGGTTAGGTTAATAGATAAAGATAGATAAAGGTTAGGTTAATAGATAAAGCATGGATAAAAGTAATCTTAATTGATAAAGACTGGATAAAGATTAGGTTAATAGATACAGACTGGATAAATATATTTTAATAGATAAAGTCTGGATAAAGATTATTTTAATAGAAAAAGTCTGGATTAAGATTAATAGATACAGACTGGATAAAGTTTAGGTTAATACATAAAGACTGGATAAAGGTTATGTTAATAGATAAAACTGGATAAAGGTTAGGTTAATAGATAAAGCATGGATAAAGGTTAGGTTAATAGATAAAGACTGGATAAAGATTAGGTTAATAGATAAAGGCTGGATAAAGGTTAGGTTAATAGATAAAGCATGGATAACGATTAGTTTAATAGATAAAGAATGGATAAAGGTTAGGTTAATAGATACAGTCTGGATAAAGGTTAGGTTAATAGATAAAGCATGGATAAAGATTAGGTTAATAGATAAAGCCTGGATAAAGGTTAGGTTAATAGATACAGCATGGATAAAGATTAGGTTAATAGATAAAGGCTGGATAAAGGTTAGGTTAATAGATACAGTCTGGAAAAAGGTTAGGTTAATACATAAAGTCTGGATAAAGATTAGGTTAATAGATCAAGTCTGGATGAAGGTTAGGTTTATAGATAAAGGTTTAAAGGTTAATACATAAAGCATGGATAAAGGTTAGGTTAATAAAGATTAGGTTAATAGATAAAGCTTAGGTTAATAGATAAAGTCTGGATAAAGGTTAGGTTAATAGATAAAGTCTGGATAAAGGTTAGGTTAATAGATAAAGGTTTAAAAGTTAATACATAAAGCATGGATAAAGGTTAGGTTAATAAAGATTAGGTTAATAGATAAAGGTTAGGTTAATAGATAAAGTCTGGATAAAGGTTAGGTTAATAGATAAAGTCTGGATAAAGGTTAGGTTAATAGATAAAGACTGTATAAATGTTAATAGATAAAGCATGGATAAAGGTTCGGTTAATAGATCAAAGCTGGATAAAGGTTAGGTTAATAGATAAAGACTGGATAAAGATTAGGTTAATAGATGAAGCATGGATAAAGGTTAGGTTAATAGATAAAGTATGGATAAAGGTTAGGTTAATAGATAAAGACTGGATAAAGGTTAGGTTAATAGATAAAAGTTTAAATGTTAGGTTAATAGATAAAGCATGGATAAAGGTTAGGTTAATAGATAAAGCATGGATAAAGGTTAATAGATAAAGCATGGATAAAGGTTAGGTTAATAGATAAAGCATGGATAAAGATTAGGTTAATAGATAAAGCCTGGATAAAGATTAGGTTAATAGATAAAGTCTGGATAAAGGTTAGGTTAATAGATAAAGTCTGGATAAAGGTTAGGTTAATAGATAAAGACTGGATAAAGGTTAGGTTAATAGATAAAGACTGGATAAAGGTTAGGTTAATAGATAAAGCATGGATAAAGATTAGGTTAATAGATAAAGCATGGATAAAGGTTAGGTTAATAGATAAAGCATGGATAAAGATTAGGTTAATAGATAAAGCATGGATAAAGGCTAGGTTAATAGATAAAGCATGGATAAAGGTTAGGTTAATAGATAAAGCATGGATAAAGCTTAGGTTAATAGATAAAGCATGGATAAAGATTAGGTTAATAGATAAAGTCTGGATAAAGCTTAGGTTAATAGATAAAAGCTGGATAAAAGTTAGGTTAATAGATAAAGAATGGATAAAGGTTAGGTTAATAGATAAAGACTGGATAAAGGTTAGGTTAATAGATAAAGACTGGATAAAGGTTAGGTTAATAGATAAAGGATGGATAAAGATTAGGTTAATAGATAAAGCATGGATAAAGATTAGGTTAATAGATAAATCCTGGATAAAGGTTAATAGATAAAGCATGGATAAAGGTTATGTTAATAGATAAAGCCTGGATAAAGGTTAGGTTCATAAATAAAGACTGGATAAAGATTAGGTTAATAGATAAAGCCTGGATAAAGGTTAGGTTAATAGATAAAGACTGGATAAAGTTTAGGTTAATAGATAAAGTCTGGATAAAGGTTAGGTTAAGATTAGGTTAATAGATAAAGGCTGGATAAAGGTTAGGTTAATAGATACAGCATGGATAAAGATTAGGTTAATAGATAAAGGCTGGATAAAGGTTAGGTTAATAGATACAGTCTGGAAAAAGGTTAGGTTAATACATAAAGTCTGGATAAAGATTAGGTTAATAGATCAAGTCTGGATGAAGGTTAGGTTTATAGATAAAGGTTTAAATGTTAATACATAAAGCATGGATAAAGGTTAGGTTAATAAAGATTAGGTTAATAGATAAAGCTTAGGTTAATAGATAAAGTCTGGATAAAGGTTAGGTTAATAGATAAAGTCTGGATAAAGGTTAGGTTAATAGATAAAGGTTTAAAAGTTAATACATAAAGCATGGATAAAGGTTAGGTTAATAAAGATTAGGTTAATAGATAAAGGTTAGGTTAATATATAAAGTCTGGATAAAGTTTAGGTTAATAGATAAAGTCTGGATAAAGGTTAGGTTAATAGATAAAGACTGTATAAATGTTAATAGATAAAGCATGGATAAAGGTTCGGTTAATAGATCAAAGCTGGATAAAGGTTAGGTTAATAGATAAAGACTGGATAAAGATTAGGTTAATAGATGAAGCATGGATAAAGGTTAGGTTAATAGATAAAGTATGGATAAAGGTTAGGTTAATAGATAAAGACTGGATAAAGGTTAGGTTAATAGATAAAAGTTTAAATGTTAGGTTAATAGATAAAGCATGGATAAAGGTTAGGTTAATAGATAAAGCATGGATAAAGGTTAATAGATAAAGCATGGATAAAGGTTAGGTTAATAGATAAAGCATGGATAAAGATTAGGTTAATAGATAAAGCCTGGATAAAGATTAGGTTAATAGATAAAGTCTGGATAAAGGTTAGGTTAATAGATAAAGTCTGGATAAAGGTTAGGTTAATAGATAAAGACTGGATAAAGGTTAGGTTAATAGATAAAGACTGGATAAAGGTTAGGTTAATAGATAAAGCATGGATAAAGATTAGGTTAATAGATAAAGCATGGATAAAGGTTAGGTTAATAGATAAAGCATGGATAAAGATTAGGTTAATAGATAAAGCATGGATAAAGGCTAGGTTAATAGATAAAGCATGGATAAAGGTTAGGTTAATAGATAAAGCATGGATAAAGCTTAGGTTAATAGATAAAGCATGGATAAAGATTAGGTTAATAGATAAAGTCTGGATAAAGCTTAGGTTAATAGATAAAAGCTGGATAAAAGTTAGGTTAATAGATAAAGAATGGATAAAGGTTAGGTTAATAGATAAAGACTGGATAAAGGTTAGGTTAATAGATAAAGACTGGATAAAGGTTAGGTTAATAGATAAAGGATGGATAAAGATTAGGTTAATAGATAAAGCATGGATAAAGATTAGGTTAATAGATAAATCCTGGATAAAGGTTAATAGATAAAGCATGGATAAAGGTTATGTTAATAGATAAAGCCTGGATAAAGGTTAGGTTCATAAATAAAGACTGGATAAAGATTAGGTTAATAGATAAAGGCTGGATAAAGGTTAGGTTAATAGATAAAGACTGGATAAAGTTTAGGTTAATAGATAAAGTCTGGATAAAGGTTAGGTTAATAGATAAAGACTGGATAAAGATTAGGTTAATAGATAAAGGCTGGATAAAGGTTAGGTTAATAGATAAAGTCTGGATAAAGGTTAGGTTAATAGATAAAGTCTGGATAAAGGTTAGGTTAATAGATAAAGTCTGGATAAAGGTTAGGTTAATAGATACAGGCTGGATAAAGGTTAGGTTAATAGATAAAGTCTGGATAAAGATTAGGTTAATAGATAAAGGTTTAAATGTTAGGTTAATAGATAAAGCATGGATAAAGATTAGGTTAATAGATAAATCCTGGATAAAGGTTATGTTAATAGATAAAGGTTTAAATGTTAGGTTAATAGATAAAGCATGGATAAAGATTAGGTTAATATATAAATCCTGGATAAAGGTTAGGTTAATAGATAAAGCCTGGATAAAGATTAGGTTAATAGATAAAGACTGGATAAAGATTAGGTTAATAGATAAAGTCTGGATAAAGGTTAGGTTAATAGATAAAGGTTTAAATGTTAGGTTAATAGATAAAGCATGGATAAAGATTAGGTTAATAGATAAATCCTGGATAAAGGTTATGTTAATAGATAAAGCCTGGATAAAGGTTAGGTTAATAGATAAAGACTGGATAAAGATTAGGTTAATAGATAAAGGCTGGATAAAGGTTAATAGATAAAGACTGGATAAAAGTTAGGTTAATAGATAAAGTCTGGATAAAGTCTGGATAATGGTTAGGTTAATAGATAAAGTCTGGATAAAGGTTAATAGATAAAGTCTGGATAAAGGTTAGGTTAATAGATAAAGTCTGGACAAAGGTTAATAGATAAAGTCTGGATAAAGGTTAGGTTAATAGATAAAAGCTGGATAAAAGTTAGGTTAATAGATAAAGCATGGATAAAGATTAGGTTAATAGATAAAGTCTGGACAAAGGTTAATATATAAAGTCTGGATAAAGGTTAGGTTAATAGATAAAAGCTGGATAAAGATTAGGTTAATAGATAAAGCCTGGATAAAGGTTAGGTTAATAGATAAAGACTGGATAAAGGTTAGGTTAATAGATAAAGACTGGATAAAGGTTAGGTTAATAGATAAAGTCTGGATAAAGATTAGGTTAATAGATAAAGTATGGATAAAGATTAGGTTAATAGATAAAGCATGGATAAAGATTAGGTTAATAGATAAAGCATGGATAAAGGTCAGGTTAATAGATAAAGCCTGGATAAAGGTTAGGTTAATAGATAAAGTCTGGATAAAGGTTAGGTTAATAGATAAAGTCTGGATAAAGGTTAGGTTAATAGATAAAGTCTGGATAAAGGATAGGTTAATAGATAAAGGATGGATAAAGTTTAGGTCAATAGAAAAGTCTGGATAAAGGTTAATAGATAAAGACTGGATAAAGGTTAGGTTAATAGATAAAGACTGGATAAAGGTTAGGTTAATAGATAAAAGCTGGATAAAGTTAGGTTAATAGATAAAGCATGGATAAAGCTTAGGTTAATAGATAAAGCATGGATAAAGGTTAGGTTAATAGATAAAGACTGGATAAAGGTTATGTTAATAGATACAGACTGGATAAAGGTTATGTTAATAGATAAAGACTGGATAAAGGTTAGGTTAATAGATAAAGATAGATAAAGGTTAGGTTAATAGATAAAGCATGGATAAAAGTAATCTTAATTGATAAAGACTGGATAAAGATTAGGTTAATAGATACAGACTGGATAAATATATTTTAATAGATAAAGTCTGGATAAAGATTATTTTAATAGAAAAAGTCTGGATTAAGATTAATAGATACAGACTGGATAAAGTTTAGGTTAATACATAAAGACTGGATAAAGGTTATGTTAATAGATAAAACTGGATAAAGGTTAGGTTAATAGATAAAGCATGGATAAAGGTTAGGTTAATAGATAAAGACTGGATAAAGATTAGGTTAATAGATAAAGGCTGGATAAAGGTTAGGTTAATAGATAAAGCATGGATAACGATTAGTTTAATAGATAAAGAATGGATAAAGGTTAGGTTAATAGATACAGTCTGGATAAAGGTTAGGTTAATAGATAAAGCATGGATAAAGATTAGGTTAATAGATAAAGCCTGGATAAAGGTTAGGTTAATAGATACAGCATGGATAAAGATTAGGTTAATAGATACAGTCTGGAAAAAGGTTAGGTTAATACATAAAGTCTGGATAAAGATTAGGTTAATAGATCAAGTCTGGATGAAGGTTAGGTTTATAGATAAAGGTTTAAAGGTTAATACATAAAGCATGGATAAAGGTTAGGTTAATAAAGATTAGGTTAATAGATAAAGCTTAGGTTAATAGATAAAGTCTGGATAAAGGTTAGGTTAATAGATAAAGTCTGGATAAAGGTTAGGTTAATAGATAAAGCTTTAAAAGTTAATACATAAAGCATGGATAAAGGTTAGGTTAATAAAGATTAGGTTAATAGATAAAGGTTAGGTTAATAGATAAAGTCTGGATAAAGGTTAGGTTAATAGATAAAGTCTGGATAAAGGTTAGGTTAATAGATAAAGACTGTATAAATGTTAATAGATAAAGCATGGATAAAGGTTCGGTTAATAGATCAAAGCTGGATAAAGGTTAGGTTAATAGATAAAGACTGGATAAAGATTAGGTTAATAGATAAAGCATGGATAAAGGTTAGGTTAATAGATAAAGTATGGATAAAGGTTAGGTTAATAGATAAAGACTGGATAAAGGTTAGGTTAATAGATAAAAGTTTAAATGTTAGGTTAATAGATAAAGGATGGATAAAGATTAGGTTAATAGATAAAGTCTGGATAAAGGTTAGGTTAATAGATAAAGACTGGATAAAGGTTAATAGATAAAGCATGGATAAAGGTTAGGTTAATAGATAAAGCATGGATAAAGGTTAATAGATAAAAGCTGGATAAAGGTTAGGTTAATAGATAAAGACTGGATAAAGATTAGGTTAATAGATAAAGTCTGGATAAAGGTTAGGTTAATACATAAAGTCTGGATAAAGGTTAATAGATAAACCCTGGATAAAAGTTAGGTTAATAGATCAAGCCTGGATAAAAGTTAGGTTAATAGATAAAGTCTGGATAAAGGTTAGGTTAATAGATAAAAGCTGGATAAAGGTTAGTTTAATAGATAAAGCATGGATAAAGGTTTGGTTAATAGATAAAGGGTGGATTAAGGTTAGGTTAATAGATTAAGTCTGGATAAAGATTAGGTTAATAGATAAAGACTGGATAAAGGTTAGGTTAATAGATAAAAGCTGGGTAAATGTTAGGTTAATAGATAAAGACTGAATAAAGGTTTGGTTAATAGATAAAGGATGGATTAAGGTTAGGTTAATAGATAAAGTCTGGATAAAGTTTAGGATGAAGTTTTGTTAATAGATAAAGGCTGGATAAAGATTATGTTAATAGATAAAGGTTTAAAGGTTAGGTTAATAGATAAAGCATGGATAAAGGTTAGGTTAATAGATAAAGCATGGATAAAGGTTAATAGATAAAGCATGGATAAAGGTTAGGTTAATAGATAAAGCATGGATAAAGATTAGGTTAATAGATAAAGCCTGGATAAAGATTAGGTTAATAGATAAAGTCTGGATAAAGGTTAGGTTAATAGATAAAGACTGGATAAAGGTTAGGTTAATAGATAAAGACTGGATAAAGGTTAGGTTAATAGATAAAGCATGGATAAAGATTAGGTTAATAGATAAAGCATGGATAAAGGTTAGGTTAATAGATAAAGCATGGATAAAGATTAGGTTAATAGATAAAGCATGGATAAAGGCTAGGTTAATAGATAAAGCATGGATAAAGGTTAGGTTAATAGATAAAGCATGGATAAAGCTTAGGTTAATAGATAAAGCATGGATAAAGATTAGGTTAATAGATAAAGTCTGGATAAAGCTTAGGTTAATAGATAAAAGCTGGATAAAAGTTAGGTTAATAGATAAAGAATGGATAAAGGTTAGGTTAATAGATAAAGTCTGGATAAAGGTTAGGTTAATAGATAAAGTCTGGACAAAGGTTAATAGATAAAGTCTGGATAAAGGTTAGGTTAATAGATAAAAGCTGGATAAAAGTTAGGTTAATAGATAAAGCATGGATAAAGATTAGGTTAATAGATAAAGTCTGGACAAAGGTTAATATATAAAGTCTGGATAAAGGTTAGGTTAATAGATAAAAGCTGGATAAAGATTAGGTTAATAGATAAAGCCTGGATAAAGATTAGGTTAATAGATCAAGTCTGGACAAAGGTTAGGTTAATAGATAAAAGCTGGATAAAAGTTAGGTTAATAGATAAAGACTGGATAAAGGTTAGGTTAATAGATAAAGACTGGATAAAGGTTAGGTTAATAGATAAAGACTGGATAAAGGTTAGGTTAATAGATAAAGTCTGGATAAAGATTAGGTTAATAGATAAAGCATGGATAAAGATTAGGTTAATAGATAAAGCATGGATAAAGATTAGGTTAATAGATAAAGCATGGATAAAGGTCAGGTTAATAGATAAAGCCTGGATAAAGGTTAGGTTAATAGATAAAGTCTGGATAAAGGTTAGGTTAATAGATAAAGTCTGGATAAAGGTTAGGTTAATAGATAAAGTCTGGATAAAGGATAGGTTAATAGATAAAGGATGGATAAAGTTTAGGTTAATAGAAAAGTCTGGATAAAGGTTAATAGATAAAGACTGGATAAAGGTTAGGTTAATAGATAAAGACTGGATAAAGGTTAGGTTAATAGATAAAAGCTGGATAAAGTTAGGTTAATAGATAAAGCATGGATAAAGCTTAGGTTAATAGATAAAGCATGGATAAAGGTTAGGTTAATAGATAAAGATTGGATAAAGGTTATGTTAATAGATACAGACTGGATAAAGGTTATGTTAATAGATAAAGACTGGATAAAGGTTAGGTTAATAGATAAAGATAGATAAAGGTTAGGTTAATAGATAAAGCATGGATAAAAGTAATCTTAATTGATAAAGACTGGATAAAGATTAGGTTAATAGATACAGACTGGATAAATATATTTTAATAGATAAAGTCTGGATAAAGATTATTTTAATAGAAAAAGTCTGGATTAAGATTAATAGATACAGACTGGATAAAGTTTAGGTTAATACATAAAGACTGGATAAAGGTTATGTTAATAGATAAAGACTGGATAAAGGTTAGGTTAGGTTAATAGATAAAGACTGGATAAAGGTTAGGTTAGGTTAATAGATAAAGGTTTAAATGTTAGGTTAATAGATAAATCCTGGATAAAGGTTAGGTTAATAGATAAAGCATGGATAAAGGTTATGTTAATAGATAAAGCCTGGATAAAGGTTAGGTTAATAGATAAAGACTGGATAAAGATTAGGTTAATAGATAAAAGCTGGATAAAGGTTAGGTTAATAGATAAAGCCTGGATAAAGGTTAGGTTAATAGATAAAGACTGGATAAAGGTAGGTTAATAGATAAAGTCTGGATAAAGGTTAGGTTAATAGATACAGTCTGGATAAAGGTTAGGTTAATAGATAAAGCCTGGATAAAGGTTAGGTTAATAGATAAAGTCTGGATAACGGTTAATAGATAAAGTCTGGATAAAGGTTAATAGACAAAGTCTGGATAAAGGTTAGGTTAATAGATACAATCTGGATAAAGGTTAGGTTAATAGATAAAGTCTGGATAAAGGTTAGGTTAATAGATACAAGCTGGATGAAGGTTAGGTTAATAGATAAAGACTGGATAAAGGTTAGGTTAGGTTAATAGAAAAAGGCTGGATAAGGGTTAGGTTAATAGATAAAGCATGGATAATGGTTAGGTTAATAGATAAAAGCTGGATAAAGTTAGGTTAATAGATAAAGCATGGATAAAGCTTGGGTTAATAGATAAAGCATGGATAAAGGTTAGGTTAATAGATAAAGACTGGATAAAGTTTAGGTTAATAGATACAGACTGGATAAAGGTTATGTTAATAGATAAAGACTGGATAAAGTTTAGGTTAATAGATAAAGACTGGATAAAGGTTAGGTTAATAGATAAAGCATGGATAAAGGTTAGGTTAATAGATAAAGACTGGATAAAGGTTAGGTTAATAGATAAAGCATGGATAAAGATTAGGTTAATAGATAAAGCATGGATAAAGGTTAGGTTAATAGATAAAGCATGGATAAAGATTAGGTTAATAGATAAAGCATGGATAAAGGCTAGGTTAATAGATAAAGCATGGATAAAGGTTAGGTTAATAGATAAAGCATGGATAAAGCTTAGGTTAATAGATAAAGCATGGATAAAGATTAGGTTAATAGATAAAGTCTGGATAAAGCTTAGGTTAATAGATAAAAGCTGGATAAAAGTTAGGTTAATAGATAAAGAATGGATAAAGGTTAGGTTAATAGATAAAGACTGGATAAAGGTTAGGTTAATAGATAAAGACTGGATAAAGGTTAGGTTAATAGATAAAGGATGGATAAAGATTAGGTTAATAGATAAAGCATGGATAAAGATTAGGTTAATAGATAAATCCTGGATAAAGGTTAATAGATAAAGCATGGATAAAGGTTATGTTAATAGATAAAGCCTGGATAAAGGTTAGGTTCATAAATAAAGACTGGATAAAGATTAGGTTAATAGATAAAGGCTGGATAAAGGTTAGGTTAATAGATAAAGACTGGATAAAGTTTAGGTTAATAGATAAAGTCTGGATAAAGGTTAGGTTAATAGATAAAGACTGGATAAAGATTAGGTTAATAGATAAAGGCTGGATAAAGGTTAGGTTAATAGATAAAGTCTGGATAAAGGTTAGGTTAATAGATAAAGTCTGGATAAAGGTTAGGTTAATAGATAAAGTCTGGATAAAGGTTAGGTTAATAGATACAGGCTGGATAAAGGTTAGGTTAATAGATAAAGTCTGGATAAAGATTAGGTTAATAGATAAAGGTTTAAATGTTAGGTTAATAGATAAAGCATGGATAAAGATTAGGTTAATAGATAAATCCTGGATAAAGGTTATGTTAATAGATAAAGGTTTAAATGTTAGGTTAATAGATAAAGCATGGATAAAGATTAGGTTAATATATAAATCCTGGATAAAGGTTAGGTTAATAGATAAAGCCTGGATAAAGATTAGGTTAATAGATAAAGCATGGATAAAGGTTAATAGATAAAGACTGGATAAAAGTTAGGTTAATAGATAAAGTCTGGATAAAGTCTGGATAATGGTTAGGTTAATAGATAAAGTCTGGATAAAGGTTAATAGATAAAGTCTGGATAAAGGTTAGGTTAATAGATAAAGTCTGGACAAAGGTTAATAGATAAAGTCTGGATAAAGGTTAGGTTAATAGATAAAAGCTGGATAAAAGTTAGGTTAATAGATAAAGCATGGATAAAGATTAGGTTAATAGATAAAGTCTGGACAAAGGTTAATATATAAAGTCTGGATAAAGGTTAGGTTAATAGATAAAAGCTGGATAAAGATTAGGTTAATAGATAAAGCCTGGATAAAGATTAGGTTAATAGATCAAGTCTGGACAAAGGTTAGGTTAATAGATAAAAGCTGGATAAAAGTTAGGTTAATAGATAAAGACTGGATAAAGGTTAGGTTAATAGATAAAGACTGGATAAAGGTTAGGTTAATAGATAAAGGTTTAAATGTTAGGTTAATAGATAAAGCATGGATAAAGATTAGGTTAATATATAAATCCTGGATAAAGGTTAGGTTAATAGATAAAGCCTGGATAAAGATTAGGTTAATAGATAAAGGCTGGATAAAGGTTAATAGATAAAGACTGGATAAAAGTTAGGTTAATAGATAAAGTCTGGATAAAGTCTGGATAATGGTTAGGTTAATAGATAAAGTCTGGATAAAGGTTAATAGATAAAGTCTGGATAAAGGTTAGGTTAATAGATAAAGTCTGGACAAAGGTTAATAGATAAAGTCTGGATAAAGGTTAGGTTAATAGATAAAAGCTGGATAAAAGTTAGGTTAATAGATAAAGCATGGATAAAGATTAGGTTAATAGATAAAGTCTGGACAAAGGTTAATATATAAAGTCTGGATAAAGGTTAGGTTAATAGATAAAAGCTGGATAAAGATTAGGTTAATAGATAAAGCCTGGATAAAGATTAGGTTAATAGATCAAGTCTGGACAAAGGTTAGGTTAATAGATAAAAGCTGGATAAAAGTTAGGTTAATAGATAAAGACTGGATAAAGGTTAGGTTAATAGATAAAGACTGGATAAAGGTTAGGTTAATAGATAAAGACTGGATAAAGGTTAGGTTAATAGATAAAGTCTGGATAAAGATTAGGTTAATAGATAAAGCATGGATAAAGATTAGGTTAATAGATAAAGCATGGATAAAGATTAGGTTAATAGATAAAGCATGGATAAAGGTCAGGTTAATAGATAAAGCCTGGATAAAGGTTAGGTTAATAGATAAAGTCTGGATAAAGGTTAGGTTAATAGATAAAGTCTGGATAAAGGATAGGTTAATAGATAAAGGATGGATAAAGTTTAGGTTAATAGAAAAGTCTGGATAAAGGTTAATAGATAAAGACTGGATAAAGGTTAGGTTAATAGATAAAGACTGGATAAAGGTTAGGTTAATAGATAAAAGCTGGATAAAGTTAGGTTAATAGATAAAGCATGGATAAAGCTTAGGTTAATAGATAAAGCATGGATAAAGGTTAGGTTAATAGATAAAGACTGGATAAAGATTATGTTAATAGATACAGACTGGATAAAGGTTATGTTAATAGATAAAGACTGGATAAAGGTTAGGTTAATAGATAAAGTCTGGATAAAGGTTAGGTTAATAGATAAAGTCTGGATAAAGGTTAGGTTAATAGATAAAGACTGTATAAATGTTAATAGATAAAGCATGGATAAAGGTTCGGTTAATAGATCAAAGCTGGATAAAGGTTAGGTTAATAGATAAAGACTGGATAAAGATTAGGTTAATAGATAAAGCATGGATAAAGGTTAGGTTAATAGATAAAGTATGGATAAAGGTTAGGTTAATAGATAAAGACTGGATAAAGGTTAGGTTAATAGATAAAAGTTTAAATGTTAGGTTAATAGATAAAGGATGGATAAAGATGAGGTTAATAGATAAAGTCTGGATAAAGGTTAGGTTAATAGATAAAGACTGGATAAAGGTTAATAGATAAAGCATGGATAAAGGTTAGGTTAATAGATAAAGCATGGATAAAGTTTAATAGATAAAAGCTGGATAAAGGTTAGGTTAATAGATAAAGACTGGATAAAGGTTAGGTTAATAGATAAAGTCTGGATAAAGGTTAGGTTAATAGATAAAGACTGGATAAAGGTTAGGTTAATAGATAAAGGCTGGATAAAGGTTAGGTTAATAGATAAAGTCTGGATAAAGTTTAGGTTAATACATAAAGTCTGGATAAAGGTTAATAGATAAACCCTGGATAAAAGTTAGGTTAATAGATAAAGCCTGGATAAAAGTTAGGTTAATAGATAAAGTCTGGATAAAGGTTAGGTTAATAGATAAAAGCTGGATAAAGGTTAGTTTAATAGATAAAGCATGGATAAAGGTTTGGTTAATAGATAAAGGGTGGATTAAGGTTAGGTTAATAGATTAAGTCTGGATAAAGATTAGGTTAATAGATAAAGACTGGATAAAGGTTAGGTTAATAGATAAAAGCTGGGTAAATGTTAGGTTAATAGATAAAGACTGAATAAAGGTTTGGTTAATAGATAAAGGATGGATTAAGGTTAGGTTAATAGATAAAGTCTGGATAAAGTTTAGGATGAAGTTTTGTTAATAGATAAAGGCTGGATAAAGATTATGTTAATAGATAAAGGTTTAAAGGTTAGGTTAATAGATAAAGCATGGATAAAGGTTAGGTTAATAGATAAAGCATGGATAAAGGTTAATAGATAAAGCATGGATAAAGGTTAGGTTAATAGATAAAGCATGGATAAAGATTAGGTTAATAGATAAAGCCTGGATAAAGATTAGGTTAATAGATAAAGTCTGGATAAAGGTTAGGTTAATAGATAAAGTCTGGATAAAGGTTAGGTTAATAGATAAAGACTGGATAAAGGTTAGGTTAATAGATAAAGACTGGATAAAGGTTAGGTTAATAGATAAAGCATGGATAAAGATTAGGTTAATAGATAAAGCATGGGTAAAGGTTAGGTTAATAGATAAAGCATGGATAAAGATTAGGTTAATAGATAAAGCATGGATAAAGGCTAGGTTAATAGATAAAGCATGGATAAAGGTTAGGTTAATAGATAAAGCATGGATAAAGCTTAGGTTAATAGATAAAGCATGGATAAAGATTAGGTTAATAGATAAAGTCTGGATAAAGCTTAGGTTAATAGATAAAAGCTGGATAAAAGTTAGGTTAATAGATAAAGAATGGATAAAGGTTAGGTTAATAGATAAAGTCTGGATAAAGGTTAGGTTAATAGATAAAGTCTGGACAAAGGTTAATAGATAAAGTCTGGATAAAGGTTAGGTTAATAGATAAAAGCTGGATAAAAGTTAGGTTAATAGATAAAGCATGGATAAAGATTAGGTTAATAGATAAAGTCTGGACAAAGGTTAATATATAAAGTCTGGATAAAGGTTAGGTTAATAGATAAAAGCTGGATAAAGATTAGGTTAATAGATAAAGCCTGGATAAAGATTAGGTTAATAGATCAAGTCTGGACAAAGGTTAGGTTAATAGATAAAAGCTGGATAAAAGTTAGGTTAATAGATAAAGACTGGATAAAGGTTAGGTTAATAGATAAAGACTGGATAAAGGTTAGGTTAATAGATAAAGACTGGATAAAGGTTAGGTTAATAGATAAAGTCTGGATAAAGATTAGGTTAATAGATAAAGCATGGATAAAGATTAGGTTAATAGATAAAGCATGGATAAAGATTAGGTTAATAGATAAAGCATGGATAAAGGTCAGGTTAATAGATAAAGCCTGGATAAAGGTTAGGTTAATAGATAAAGTCTGGATAAAGGTTAGGTTAATAGATAAAGTCTGGATAAAGGTTAGGTTAATAGATAAAGTCTGGATAAAGGATAGGTTAATAGATAAAGGATGGATAAAGTTTAGGTTAATAGAAAAGTCTGGATAAAGGTTAATAGATAAAGACTGGATAAAGGTTAGGTTAATAGATAAACACTGGATAAAGGTTAGGTTAATAGATAAAAGCTGGATAAAGTTAGGTTAATAGATAAAGCATGGATAAAGCTTAGGTTAATAGATAAAGCATGGATAAAGGTTAGGTTAATAGATAAAGACTGGATAAAGGTTATGTTAATAGATACAGACTGGATAAAGGTTATGTTAATAGATAAAGACTGGATAAAGGTTAGGTTAATAGATAAAGATAGATAAAGGTTAGGTTAATAGATAAAGCATGGATAAAAGTAATCTTAATTGATAAAGACTGGATAAAGATTAGGTTAATAGATACAGACTGGATAAATATATTTTAATAGATAAAGTCTGGATAAAGATTATTTTAATAGAAAAAGTCTGGATTAAGATTAATAGATACAGACTGGATAAAGTTTAGGTTAATACATAAAGACTGGATAAAGGTTATGTTAATAGATAAAACTGGATAAAGGTTAGGTTAATAGATAAAGCATGGATAAAGGTTAGGTTAATAGATAAAGACTGGATAAAGATTAGGTTAATAGATAAAGGCTGGATAAAGGTTAGGTTAATAGATAAAGCATGGATAACGATTAGTTTAATAGATAAAGAATGGATAAAGGTTAGGTTAATAGATACAGTCTGGATAAAGGTTAGGTTAATAGATAAAGCATGGATAAAGATTAGGTTAATAGATAAAGCCTGGATAAAGGTTAGGTTAATAGATACAGCATGGATAAAGATTAGGTTAATAGATAAAGGCTGGATAAAGGTTAGGTTAATAGATAGTCTGGAAAAAGGTTAGGTTAATACATAAAGTCTGGATAAAGATTAGGTTAATAGATCAAGTCTGGATGAAGGTTAGGTTTATAGATAAAGGTTTAAAGGTTAATACATAAAGCATGGATAAAGGTTAGGTTAATAAAGATTAGGTTAATAGATAAAGCTTAGGTTAATAGATAAAGTCTGGATAAAGGTTAGGTTAATAGATAAAGTCTGGATAAAGGTTAGGTTAATAGATAAAGGTTTAAAAGTTAATACATAAAGCATGGATAAAGGTTAGGTTAATAAAGATTAGGTTAATAGATAAAGTTTACGTTAATAGATAAAGTCTGGATAAAGGTTAGGTTAATAGATAAAGTCTGGATAAAGGTTAGGTTAATAGATAAAGACTGTATAAATGTTAATAGATAAAGCATGGATAAAGGTTCGGTTAATAGATCAAAGCTGGATAAAGGTTAGGTTAATAGATAAAGACTGGATAAAGATTAGGTTAATAGATAAAGAATGGATAAAGGTTATGTTAATAGATAAAGTATGGATAAAGGTTAGGTTAATAGATAAAGACTGGATAAAGGTTAGGTTAATAGATAAAAGTTTAAATGTTAGGTTAATAGATAAAGGATGGATAAAGATGAGGTTAATAGATAAAGTCTGGATAAAGGTTAGGTTAATAGATAAAGACTGGATAAAGGTTAATAGATAAAGCATGGATAAAGGTTAGGTTAATAGATAAAGCATGGATAAAGGTTAATAGATAAAAGCTGGATAAAGGTTAGGTTAATAGATAAAGACTGGATAAAGATTAGGTTAATAGATAAAGTCTGGATAAAGGTTAGGTTAATAGATAAAGACTGGATAAAGGTTAGGTTAATAGATAAAGGCTGGATAAAGGTTAGGTTAATAGATAAAGTCTGGATAAAGTTTAGGTTAATACATAAAGTCTGGATAAAGGTTAATAGATAAACCCTGGATAAAAGTTAGGTTAATAGATAAAGCCTGGATAAAAGTTAGGTTAATAGATAAAGTCTGGATAAAGGTTAGGTTAATAGATAAAAGCTGGATAAAGGTTAGTTTAATAGATAAAGCATGGATAAAGGTTTGGTTAATAGATAAAGGGTGGATTAAGGTTAGGTTAATAGATTAAGTCTGGATAAAGATTAGGTTAATAGATAAAAACTGGATAAAGGTTAGGTTAATAGATAAAAGCTGGGTAAATGTTAGGTTAATAGATAAAGCAAGGATAAAGGTTAGGTTAATAGATAAAGACTGGATAAAGGTTAGGTTAATAGATAAAGCATGGATAAAGATTAGGTTAATAGATAAAGCATGGATAAAGGTTAGGTTAATAGATAAAGCATGGATAAAGATTAGGTTAATAGATAAAGCATGGATAAAGGCTAGGTTAATAGATAAAGCATGGATAAAGGTTAGGTTAATAGATAAAGCATGGATAAAGCTTAGGTTAATAGATAAAGCATGGATAAAGATTAGGTTAATAGATAAAGTCTGGATAAAGCTTAGGTTAATAGATAAAAGCTGGATAAAAGTTAGGTTAATAGATAAAGAATGGATAAAGGTTAGGTTAATAGATAAAGACTGGATAAAGGTTAGGTTAATAGATAAAGACTGGATAAAGGTTAGGTTAATAGATAAAGGATGGATAAAGATTAGGTTAATAGATAAAGCATGGATAAAGGTTAGGTTAATAGATAAATCCTGGATAAAGGTTAATAGATAAAGCATGGATAAAGGTTATGTTAATAGATAAAGCCTGGATAAAGGTTAGGTTCATAAATAAAGACTGGATAAAGATTAGGTTAATAGATAAAGGCTGGATAAAGGTTAGGTTAATAGATAAAGACTGGATAAAGTTTAGGTTAATAGATAAAGTCTGGATAAAGGTTAGGTTAATAGATAAAGACTGGATAAAGATTAGGTTAATAGATAAAGGCTGGATAAAGGTTAGGTTAATAGATAAAGTCTGGATAAAGGTTAGGTTAATAGATAAAGTCTGGATAAAGGTTAGGTTAATAGATAAAGTCTGGATAAAGGTTAGGTTAATAGATACAGGCTGGATAAAGGTTAGGATAATAGATAAAGTCTGGATAAAGATTAGGTTAATAGATAAAGGTTTAAATGTTAGGTTAATAGATAAAGCATGGATAAAGATTAGGTTAATAGATAAATCCTGGATAAAGGTTATGTTAATAGATAAAGGTTTAAATGTTAGGTTAATAGATAAAGCATGGATAAAGATTAGGTTAATATATAAATCCTGGATAAAGGTTAGGTTAATAGATAAAGCCTGGATAAAGATTAGGTTAATAGATAAAGTCTGGACAAAGGTTAATATATAAAGTCTGGATAAAGGTTAGGTTAATAGATAAAAGCTGGATAAAGATTAGGTTAATAGATAAAGCCTGGATAAAGATTAGGTTAATAGATCAAGTCTGGACAAAGGTTAGGTTAATAGATAAAAGCTGGATAAAAGTTAGGTTAATAGATAAAGACTGGATAAAGGTTAGGTTAATAGATAAAGACTGGATAAAGGTTAGGTTAATAGATAAAGACTGGATAAAGGTTAGGTTAATAGATAAAGTCTGGATAAAGATTAGGTTAATAGATAAAGCATGGATAAAGATTAGGTTAATAGATAAAGCATGGATAAAGATTAGGTTAATAGATAAAGCATGGATAAAGGTCAGGTTAATAGATAAAGCCTGGATAAAGGTTAGGTTAATAGATAAAGTCTGGATAAAGGTTAGGTTAATAGATAAAGTCTGGATAAAGGTTAGGTTAATAGATAAAGTCTGGATAAAGGATAGGTTAATAGATAAAGGATGGATAAAGTTTAGGTTAATAGAAAAGTCTGGATAAAGGTTAATAGATAAAGACTGGATAAAGGTTAGGTTAATAGATAAACACTGGATAAAGGTTAGGTTAATAGATAAAAGCTGGATAAAGTTAGGTTAATAGATAAAGCATGGATAAAGCTTAGGTTAATAGATAAAGCATGGATAAAGGTTAGGTTAATAGATAAAGACTGGATAAAGGTTATGTTAATAGATACAGACTGGATAAAGGTTATGTTAATAGATAAAGACTGGATAAAGGTTAGGTTAATAGATAAAGATAGATAAAGGTTAGGTTAATAGATAAAGCATGGATAAAAGTAATCTTAATTGATAAAGACTGGATAAAGATTAGGTTAATAGATACAGACTGGATAAATATATTTTAATAGATAAAGTCTGGATAAAGATTATTTTAATAGAAAAAGTCTGGATTAAGATTAATAGATA
Organism: Coregonus lavaretus; assembly: GCF_964263955.1. Lineage (NCBI taxonomy): Eukaryota > Metazoa > Chordata > Actinopteri > Salmoniformes > Salmonidae > Coregonus > Coregonus lavaretus. The sequence goes on along the minus strand of NW_028156084.1, from coordinate 43,339 downwards.
CAGACTGGATAAAGTTTAGGTTAATACATAAAGACTGGATAAAGGTTATGTTAATAGATAAAACTGGATAAAGGTTAGGTTAATAGATAAAGCATGGATAAAGGTTAGGTTAATAGATAAAGACTGGATAAAGATTAGGTTAATAGATAAAGGCTGGATAAAGGTTAGGTTAATAGATAAAGCATGGATAACGATTAGTTTAATAGATAAAGAATGGATAAAGGTTAGGTTAATAGATACAGTCTGGATAAAGGTTAGGTTAATAGATAAAGCATGGATAAAGATTAGGTTAATAGATAAAGCCTGGATAAAGGTTAGGTTAATAGATACAGCATGGATAAAGATTAGGTTAATAGATAAAGGCTGGATAAAGGTTAGGTTAATAGATAGTCTGGAAAAAGGTTAGGTTAATACATAAAGTCTGGATAAAGATTAGGTTAATAGATCAAGTCTGGATGAAGGTTAGGTTTATAGATAAAGGTTTAAAGGTTAATACATAAAGCATGGATAAAGGTTAGGTTAATAAAGATTAGGTTAATAGATAAAGCTTAGGTTAATAGATAAAGTCTGGATAAAGGTTAGGTTAATAGATAAAGTCTGGATAAAGGTTAGGTTAATAGATAAAGGTTTAAAAGTTAATACATAAAGCATGGATAAAGGTTAGGTTAATAAAGATTAGGTTAATAGATAAAGTTTACGTTAATAGATAAAGTCTGGATAAAGGTTAGGTTAATAGATAAAGTCTGGATAAAGGTTAGGTTAATAGATAAAGACTGTATAAATGTTAATAGATAAAGCATGGATAAAGGTTCGGTTAATAGATCAAAGCTGGATAAAGGTTAGGTTAATAGATAAAGACTGGATAAAGATTAGGTTAATAGATAAAGAATGGATAAAGGTTATGTTAATAGATAAAGTATGGATAAAGGTTAGGTTAATAGATAAAGACTGGATAAAGGTTAGGTTAATAGATAAAAGTTTAAATGTTAGGTTAATAGATAAAGGATGGATAAAGATGAGGTTAATAGATAAAGTCTGGATAAAGGTTAGGTTAATAGATAAAGACTGGATAAAGGTTAATAGATAAAGCATGGATAAAGGTTAGGTTAATAGATAAAGCATGGATAAAGGTTAATAGATAAAAGCTGGATAAAGGTTAGGTTAATAGATAAAGACTGGATAAAGATTAGGTTAATAGATAAAGTCTGGATAAAGGTTAGGTTAATAGATAAAGACTGGATAAAGGTTAGGTTAATAGATAAAGGCTGGATAAAGGTTAGGTTAATAGATAAAGTCTGGATAAAGTTTAGGTTAATACATAAAGTCTGGATAAAGGTTAATAGATAAACCCTGGATAAAAGTTAGGTTAATAGATAAAGCCTGGATAAAAGTTAGGTTAATAGATAAAGTCTGGATAAAGGTTAGGTTAATAGATAAAAGCTGGATAAAGGTTAGTTTAATAGATAAAGCATGGATAAAGGTTTGGTTAATAGATAAAGGGTGGATTAAGGTTAGGTTAATAGATTAAGTCTGGATAAAGATTAGGTTAATAGATAAAGACTGGATAAAGGTTAGGTTAATAGATAAAAGCTGGGTAAATGTTAGGTTAATAGATAAAGCAAGGATAAAGGTTAGGTTAATAGATAAAGACTGGATAAAGGTTAGGTTAATAGATAAAGCATGGATAAAGATTAGGTTAATAGATAAAGCATGGATAAAGGTTAGGTTAATAGATAAAGCATGGATAAAGATTAGGTTAATAGATAAAGCATGGATAAAGGCTAGGTTAATAGATAAAGCATGGATAAAGGTTAGGTTAATAGATAAAGCATGGATAAAGCTTAGGTTAATAGATAAAGCATGGATAAAGATTAGGTTAATAGATAAAGTCTGGATAAAGCTTAGGTTAATAGATAAAAGCTGGATAAAAGTTAGGTTAATAGATAAAGAATGGATAAAGGTTAGGTTAATAGATAAAGACTGGATAAAGGTTAGGTTAATAGATAAAGACTGGATAAAGGTTAGGTTAATAGATAAAGGATGGATAAAGATTAGGTTAATAGATAAAGCATGGATAAAGGTTAGGTTAATAGATAAATCCTGGATAAAGGTTAATAGATAAAGCATGGATAAAGGTTATGTTAATAGATAAAGCCTGGATAAAGGTTAGGTTCATAAATAAAGACTGGATAAAGATTAGGTTAATAGATAAAGGCTGGATAAAGGTTAGGTTAATAGATAAAGACTGGATAAAGTTTAGGTTAATAGATAAAGTCTGGATAAAGGTTAGGTTAATAGATAAAGACTGGATAAAGATTAGGTTAATAGATAAAGGCTGGATAAAGGTTAGGTTAATAGATAAAGTCTGGATAAAGGTTAGGTTAATAGATAAAGTCTGGATAAAGGTTAGGTTAATAGATAAAGTCTGGATAAAGGTTAGGTTAATAGATACAGGCTGGATAAAGGTTAGGATAATAGATAAAGTCTGGATAAAGATTAGGTTAATAGATAAAGGTTTAAATGTTAGGTTAATAGATAAAGCATGGATAAAGATTAGGTTAATAGATAAATCCTGGATAAAGGTTATGTTAATAGATAAAGGTTTAAATGTTAGGTTAATAGATAAAGCATGGATAAAGATTAGGTTAATATATAAATCCTGGATAAAGGTTAGGTTAATAGATAAAGCCTGGATAAAGATTAGGTTAATAGATAAAGGCTGGATAAAGGTTAATAGATAAAGACTGGATAAAAGTTAGGTTAATAGATAAAGTCTGGATAAAGTCTGGATAATGGTTAGGTTAATAGATAAAGTCTGGATAAAGGTTAATAGATAAAGTCTGGATAAAGGTTAGGTTAATAGATAAAGTCTGGACAAAGGTTAATAGATAAAGTCTGGATAAAGGTTAGGTTAATAGATAAAAGCTGGATAAAAGTTAGGTTAATAGATAAAGCATGGATAAAGATTAGGTTAATAGATAAAGTCTGGACAAAGGTTAATATATAAAGTCTGGATAAATGTTAGGTTAATAGATAAAAGCTGGATAAAGATTAGGTTAATAGATAAAGCCTGGATAAAGATTAGGTTAATAGATCAAGTCTGGACAAAGGTTAGGTTAATAGATAAAAGCTGGATAAAAGTTAGGTTAATAGATAAAGACTGGATAAAGGTTAGGTTAATAGATAAAGACTGGATAAAGGTTAGGTTAATAGATAAAGACTGGATAAAGGTTAGGTTAATAGATAAAGTCTGGATAAAGATTAGGTTAATAGATAAAGCATGGATAAAGATTAGGTTAATAGATAAAGCATGGATAAAGATTAGGTTAATAGATAAAGCATGGATAAAGGTCAGGTTAATAGATAAAGCCTGGATAAAGGTTAGGTTAATAGATAAAGTCTGGATAAAGGTTAGGTTAATAGATAAAGTCTGGATAAAGGATAGGTTAATAGATAAAGGATGGATAAAGTTTAGGTTAATAGAAAAGTCTGGATAAAGGTTAATAGATAAAGACTGGATAAAGGTTAGGTTAATAGATAAAGACTGGATAAAGGTTAGGTTAATAGATAAAAGCTGGATAAAGTTAGGTTAATAGATAAAGCATGGATAAAGCTTAGGTTAATAGATAAAGCATGGATAAAGGTTAGGTTAATAGATAAAGACTGGATAAAGGTTATGTTAATAGATACAGACTGGATAAAGGTTATGTTAATAGATAAAGACTGGATAAAGGTTAGGTTAATAGATAAAGTCTGGATAAAGGTTAGGTTAATAGATAAAGTCTGGATAAAGGTTAGGTTAATAGATAAAGACTGTATAAATGTTAATAGATAAAGCATGGATAAAGGTTCGGTTAATAGATCAAAGCTGGATAAAGGTTAGGTTAATAGATAAAGACTGGATAAAGATTAGGTTAATAGATAAAGCATGGATAAAGGTTAGGTTAATAGATAAAGTATGGATAAAGGTTAGGTTAATAGATAAAGACTGGATAAAGGTTAGGTTAATAGATAAAAGTTTAAATGTTAGGTTAATAGATAAAGGATGGATAAAGATGAGGTTAATAGATAAAGTCTGGATAAAGGTTAGGTTAATAGATAAAGACTGGATAAAGGTTAATAGATAAAGCATGGATAAAGGTTAGGTTAATAGATAAAGCATGGATAAAGGTTAATAGATAAAAGCTGGATAAAGGTTAGGTTAATAGATAAAGACTGGATAAAGGTTAGGTTAATAGATAAAGTCTGGATAAAGGTTAGGTTAATAGATAAAGACTGGATAAAGGTTAGGTTAATAGATAAAGGCTGGATAAAGGTTAGGTTAATAGATAAAGTCTGGATAAAGTTTAGGTTAATACATAAAGTCTGGATAAAGGTTAATAGATAAACCCTGGATAAAAGTTAGGTTAATAGATAAAGCCTGGATAAAAGTTAGGTTAATAGATAAAGTCTGGATAAAGGTTAGGTTAATAGATAAAAGCTGGATAAAGGTTAGTTTAATAGATAAAGCATGGATAAAGGTTTGGTTAATAGATAAAGGGTGGATTAAGGTTAGGTTAATAGATTAAGTCTGGATAAAGATTAGGTTAATAGATAAAGACTGGATAAAGGTTAGGTTAATAGATAAAAGCTGGGTAAATGTTAGGTTAATAGATAAAGACTGAATAAAGGTTTGGTTAATAGATAAAGGATGGATTAAGGTTAGGTTAATAGATAAAGTCTGGATAAAGTTTAGGATGAAGTTTTGTTAATAGATAAAGGCTGGATAAAGATTATGTTAATAGATAAAGGTTTAAAGGTTAGGTTAATAGATAAAGCATGGATAAAGGTTAGGTTAATAGATAAAGCATGGATAAAGGTTAATAGATAAAGCATGGATAAAGGTTAGGTTAATAGATAAAGCATGGATAAAGATTAGGTTAATAGATAAAGCCTGGATAAAGATTAGGTTAATAGATAAAGTCTGGATAAAGGTTAGGTTAATAGATAAAGTCTGGATAAAGGTTAGGTTAATAGATAAAGACTGGATAAAGGTTAGGTTAATAGATAAAGACTGGATAAAGGTTAGGTTAATAGATAAAGCATGGATAAAGATTAGGTTAATAGATAAAGCATGGATAAAGGTTAGGTTAATAGATAAAGCATGGATAAAGATTAGGTTAATAGATAAAGCATGGATAAAGGCTAGGTTAATAGATAAAGCATGGATAAAGGTTAGGTTAATAGATAAAGCATGGATAAAGCTTAGGTTAATAGATAAAGCATGGATAAAGATTAGGTTAATAGATAAAGTCTGGATAAAGCTTAGGTTAATAGATAAAAGCTGGATAAAAGTTAGGTTAATAGATAAAGAATGGATAAAGGTTAGGTTAATAGATAAAGTCTGGATAAAGGTTAGGTTAATAGATAAAGTCTGGACAAAGGTTAATAGATAAAGTCTGGATAAAGGTTAGGTTAATAGATAAAAGCTGGATAAAAGTTAGGTTAATAGATAAAGCATGGATAAAGATTAGGTTAATAGATAAAGTCTGGACAAAGGTTAATATATAAAGTCTGGATAAAGGTTAGGTTAATAGATAAAAGCTGGATAAAGATTAGGTTAATAGATAAAGCCTGGATAAAGATTAGGTTAATAGATCAAGTCTGGACAAAGGTTAGGTTAATAGATAAAAGCTGGATAAAAGTTAGGTTAATAGATAAAGACTGGATAAAGGTTAGGTTAATAGATAAAGACTGGATAAAGGTTAGGTTAATAGATAAAGACTGGATAAAGGTTAGGTTAATAGCTAAAGTCTGGATAAAGATTAGGTTAATAGATAAAGCATGGATAAAGATTAGGTTAATAGATAAAGCATGGATAAAGATTAGGTTAATAGATAAAGCATGGATAAAGGTCAGGTTAATAGATAAAGCCTGGATAAAGGTTAGGTTAATAGATAAAGTCTGGATAAAGGTTAGGTTAATAGATAAAGTCTGGATAAAGGTTAGGTTAATAGATAAAGTCTGGATAAAGGATAGGTTAATAGATAAAGGATGGATAAAGTTTAGGTTAATAGAAAAGTCTGGATAAAGGTTAATAGATAAAGACTGGATAAAGGTTAGGTTAATAGATAAAGACTGGATAAAGGTTAGGTTAATAGATAAAAGCTGGATAAAGTTAGGTTAATAGATAAAGCATGGATAAAGCTTAGGTTAATAGATAAAGCATGGATAAAGGTTAGGTTAATAGATAAAGACTGGATAAAGGTTATGTTAATAGATACAGACTGGATAAAGGTTATGTTAATAGATAAAGACTGGATAAAGGTTAGGTTAATAGATAAAGATAGATAAAGGTTAGGTTAATAGATAAAGCATGGATAAAAGTAATCTTAATTGATAAAGACTGGATAAAGATTAGGTTAATAGATACAGACTGGATAAATATATTTTAATAGATAAAGTCTGGATAAAGATTATTTTAATAGAAAAAGTCTGGATTAAGATTAATAGATACAGACTGGATAAAGTTTAGGTTAATACATAAAGACTGGATAAAGGTTATGTTAATAGATAAAACTGGATAAAGGTTAGGTTAATAGATAAAGCATGGATAAAGGTTAGGTTAATAGATAAAGACTGGATAAAGATTAGGTTAATAGATAAAGGCTGGATAAAGGTTAGGTTAATAGATAAAGCATGGATAACGATTAGTTTAATAGATAAAGAATGGATAAAGGTTAGGTTAATAGATACAGTCTGGATAAAGGTTAGGTTAATAGATAAAGCATGGATAAAGATTAGGTTAATAGATAAAGCCTGGATAAAGGTTAGGTTAATAGATACAGCATGGATAAAGATTAGGTTAATAGATAAAGGCTGGATAAAGGTTAGGTTAATAGATACAGTCTGGAAAAAGGTTAGGTTAATACATAAAGTCTGGATAAAGATTAGGTTAATAGATCAAGTCTGGATGAAGGTTAGGTTTATAGATAAAGGTTTAAAGGTTAATACATAAAGCATGGATAAAGGTTAGGTTAATAAAGATTAGGGTAATAGATAAAGCTTAGGTTAATAGATAAAGTCTGGATAAAGGTTAGGTTAATAGATAAAGTCTGGATAAAGGTTAGGTTAATAGATAAAGGTTTAAAAGTTAATACATAAAGCATGGATAAAGGTTAGGTTAATAAAGATTAGGTTAATAGATAAAGGTTAGGTTAATAGATAAAGTCTGGATAAAGGTTAGGTTAATAGATAAAGTCTGGATAAAGGTTAGGTTAATAGATAAAGTCTGGATAAAGGTTAGGTTAATAGATACAGGCTGGATAAAGGTTAGGTTAATAGATAAAGTCTGGATAAAGATTAGGTTAATAGATAAAGGTTTAAATGTTAGGTTAATAGATAAAGCATGGATAAAGATTAGGTTAATAGATAAATCCTGGATAAAGGTTATGTTAATAGATAAAGGTTTAAATGTTAGGTTAATAGATAAAGCATGGATAAAGATTAGGTTAATATATAAATCCTGGATAAAGGTTAGGTTAATAGATAAAGCCTGGATAAAGATTAGGTTAATAGATAAAGACTGGATAAAGATTAGGTTAATAGATAAAGTCTGGATAAAGGTTAGGTTAATAGATAAAGGTTTAAATGTTAGGTTAATAGATAAAGCATGGATAAAGATTAGGTTAATAGATAAATCCTGGATAAAGGTTATGTTAATAGATAAAGCCTGGATAAAGGTTAGGTTAATAGATAAAGACTGGATAAAGATTAGGTTAATAGATAAAGGCTGGATAAAGTCTGGATAATGGTTAGGTTAATAGATAAAGTCTGGATAAAGGTTAATAGATAAAGTCTGGATAAAGGTTAGGTTAATAGATAAAGTCTGGACAAAGGTTAATAGATAAAGTCTGGATAAAGGTTAGGTTAATAGATAAAAGCTGGATAAAAGTTAGGTTAATAGATAAAGCATGGATAAAGATTAGGTTAATAGATAAAGTCTGGACAAAGGTTAATATATAAAGTCTGGATAAAGGTTAGGTTAATAGATAAAAGCTGGATAAAGATTAGGTTAATAGATAAAGCCTGGATAAAGATTAGGTTAATAGATCAAGTCTGGACAAAGGTTAGGTTAATAGATAAAAGCTGGATAAAAGTTAGGTTAATAGATAAAGACTGGATAAAGGTTAGGTTAATAGATAAAGCATGGATAAAGGTTAGGTTAATAGATAAAGACTGGATAAAGGTTAGGTTAATAGATAAAGTCTGGATAAAGATTAGGTTAATAGATAAAGCATGGATAAAGATTAGGTTAATAGATAAAGCATGGATAAAGATTAGGTTAATAGATAAAGCATGGATAAAGGTCAGGTTAATAGATAAAGCCTGGATAAAGGTTAGGTTAATAGATAAAGTCTGGATAAAGGTTAGGTTAATAGATAAAGTCTGGATAAAGGTTAGGTTAATAGATAAAGTCTGGATAAAGGATAGGTTAATAGATAAAGGATGGATAAAGTTTAGGTTAATAGAAAAGTCTGGATAAAGGTTAATAGATAAAGACTGGATAAAGGTTAGGTTAATAGATAAAGACTGGATAAAGGTTAGGTTAATAGATAAAAGCTGGATAAAGTTAGGTTAATAGATAAAGCATGGATAAAGCTTAGGTTAATAGATAAAGCATGGATAAAGGTTAGGTTAATAGATAAAGACTGGATAAAGGTTATGTTAATAGATACAGACTGGATAAAGGTTATGTTAATAGATAAAGACTGGATAAAGGTTAGGTTAATAGATAAAGATAGATAAAGGTTAGGTTAATAGATAAAGCATGGATAAAAGTAATCTTAATTGATAAAGACTGGATAAAGATTAGGTTAATAGATACAGACTGGATAAATATATTTTAATAGATAAAGTCTGGATAAAGATTATTTTAATAGAAAAAGTCTGGATTAAGATTAATAGATACAGACTGGATAAAGTTTAGGTTAATACATAAAGACTGGATAAAGGTTATGTTAATAGATAAAGACTGGATAAAGGTTAGGTTAGGTTAATAGATAAAGACTGGATAAAGGTTAGGTTAGGTTAATAGATAAAGGTTTAAATGTTAGGTTAATAGATAAATCCTGGATAAAGGTTAGGTTAATAGATAAAGCATGGATAAAGGTTATGTTAATAGATAAAGCCTGGATAAAGGTTAGGTTAATAGATAAAGACTGGATAAAGATTAGGTTAATAGATAAAAGCTGGATAAAGGTTAGGTTAATAGATAAAGCCTGGATAAAGGTTAGGTTAATAGATAAAGACTGGATAAAGGTAGGTTAATAGATAAAGTCTGGATAAAGGTTAGGTTAATAGATACAGTCTGGATAAAGGTTAGGTTAATAGATAAAGCCTGGATAAAGGTTAGGTTAATAGATAAAGTCTGGATAACGGTTAGGTTAATAGATAAAGACTGGATAAAGTTTAGGTTAATAGATACAGACTGGATAAAGGTTATGTTAATAGATAAAGCATGGATAAAGATTAGGTTAATAGATAAAGCCTGGATAAAGGTTAGGTTAATAGATACAGCATGGATAAAGATTAGGTTAATAGATAAAGGCTGGATAAAGGTTAGGTTAATAGATAAAGCATGGATAACGATTAGTTTAATAGATAAAGAATGGATAAAGGTTAGGTTAATAGATACAGTCTGGATAAAGGTTAGGTTAATAGATAAAGCATGGATAAAGATTAGGTTAATAGATAAAGCCTGGATAAAGGTTAGGTTAATAGATACAGCATGGATAAAGATTAGGTTAATAGATAAAGGCTGGATAAAGGTTAGGTTAATAGATACAGTCTGGAAAAAGGTTAGGTTAATACATAAAGTCTGGATAAAGATTAGGTTAATAGATCAAGTCTGGATGAAGGTTAGGTTTATAGATAAAGGTTTAAAGGTTAATACATAAAGCATGGATAAAGGTTAGGTTAATAAAGATTAGGGTAATAGATAAAGCTTAGGTTAATAGATAAAGTCTGGATAAAGGTTAGGTTAATAGATAAAGTCTGGATAAAGGTTAGGTTAATAGATAAAGGTTTAAAAGTTAATACATAAAGCATGGATAAAGGTTAGGTTAATAAAGATTAGGTTAATAGATAAAGGTTAGGTTAATAGATAAAGTCTGGATAAAGGTTAGGTTAATAGATAAAGTCTGGATAAAGGTTAGGTTAATAGATAAAGTCTGGATAAAGGTTAGGTTAATAGATACAGGCTGGATAAAGGTTAGGTTAATAGATAAAGTCTGGATAAAGATTAGGTTAATAGATAAAGGTTTAAATGTTAGGTTAATAGATAAAGCATGGATAAAGATTAGGTTAATAGATAAATCCTGGATAAAGGTTATGTTAATAGATAAAGGTTTAAATGTTAGGTTAATAGATAAAGCATGGATAAAGATTAGGTTAATATATAAATCCTGGATAAAGGTTAGGTTAATAGATAAAGCCTGGATAAAGATTAGGTTAATAGATAAAGACTGGATAAAGATTAGGTTAATAGATAAAGTCTGGATAAAGGTTAGGTTAATAGATAAAGGTTTAAATGTTAGGTTAATAGATAAAGCATGGATAAAGATTAGGTTAATAGATAAATCCTGGATAAAGGTTATGTTAATAGATAAAGCCTGGATAAAGGTTAGGTTAATAGATAAAGACTGGATAAAGATTAGGTTAATAGATAAAGGCTGGATAAAGTCTGGATAATGGTTAGGTTAATAGATAAAGTCTGGATAAAGGTTAATAGATAAAGTCTGGATAAAGGTTAGGTTAATAGATAAAGTCTGGACAAAGGTTAATAGATAAAGTCTGGATAAAGGTTAGGTTAATAGATAAAAGCTGGATAAAAGTTAGGTTAATAGATAAAGCATGGATAAAGATTAGGTTAATAGATAAAGTCTGGACAAAGGTTAATATATAAAGTCTGGATAAAGGTTAGGTTAATAGATAAAAGCTGGATAAAGATTAGGTTAATAGATAAAGCCTGGATAAAGATTAGGTTAATAGATCAAGTCTGGACAAAGGTTAGGTTAATAGATAAAAGCTGGATAAAAGTTAGGTTAATAGATAAAGACTGGATAAAGGTTAGGTTAATAGATAAAGCATGGATAAAGGTTAGGTTAATAGATAAAGACTGGATAAAGGTTAGGTTAATAGATAAAGTCTGGATAAAGATTAGGTTAATAGATAAAGCATGGATAAAGATTAGGTTAATAGATAAAGCATGGATAAAGATTAGGTTAATAGATAAAGCATGGATAAAGGTCAGGTTAATAGATAAAGCCTGGATAAAGGTTAGGTTAATAGATAAAGTCTGGATAAAGGTTAGGTTAATAGATAAAGTCTGGATAAAGGTTAGGTTAATAGATAAAGTCTGGATAAAGGATAGGTTAATAGATAAAGGATGGATAAAGTTTAGGTTAATAGAAAAGTCTGGATAAAGGTTAATAGATAAAGACTGGATAAAGGTTAGGTTAATAGATAAAGACTGGATAAAGGTTAGGTTAATAGATAAAAGCTGGATAAAGTTAGGTTAATAGATAAAGCATGGATAAAGCTTAGGTTAATAGATAAAGCATGGATAAAGGTTAGGTTAATAGATAAAGACTGGATAAAGGTTATGTTAATAGATACAGACTGGATAAAGGTTATGTTAATAGATAAAGACTGGATAAAGGTTAGGTTAATAGATAAAGATAGATAAAGGTTAGGTTAATAGATAAAGCATGGATAAAAGTAATCTTAATTGATAAAGACTGGATAAAGATTAGGTTAATAGATACAGACTGGATAAATATATTTTAATAGATAAAGTCTGGATAAAGATTATTTTAATAGAAAAAGTCTGGATTAAGATTAATAGATACAGACTGGATAAAGTTTAGGTTAATACATAAAGACTGGATAAAGGTTATGTTAATAGATAAAGACTGGATAAAGGTTAGGTTAGGTTAATAGATAAAGACTGGATAAAGGTTAGGTTAGGTTAATAGATAAAGGTTTAAATGTTAGGTTAATAGATAAATCCTGGATAAAGGTTAGGTTAATAGATAAAGCATGGATAAAGGTTATGTTAATAGATAAAGCCTGGATAAAGGTTAGGTTAATAGATAAAGACTGGATAAAGATTAGGTTAATAGATAAAAGCTGGATAAAGGTTAGGTTAATAGATAAAGCCTGGATAAAGGTTAGGTTAATAGATAAAGACTGGATAAAGGTAGGTTAATAGATAAAGTCTGGATAAAGGTTAGGTTAATAGATACAGTCTGGATAAAGGTTAGGTTAATAGATAAAGCCTGGATAAAGGTTAGGTTAATAGATAAAGTCTGGATAACGGTTAGGTTAATAGATAAAGACTGGATAAAGTTTAGGTTAATAGATACAGACTGGATAAAGGTTATGTTAATAGATAAAGACTGGATAAAGTTTAGGTTAATAGATAAAGACTGGATAAAGGTTAGGTTAATAGATAAAGCATGAATAAAGGTTAGGTTAATAGATAAAGACTGGATAAAGGTTAGGTTAATAGATAAAGCATGGATAAAAATTAGGTTAATAGATAAAGCATGGATAAAGGTTAGGTTAATAGATAAAGCATGGATAAAGATTAGGTTAATAGATAAAGCATGGATAAAGGCTAGGTTAATAGATAAAGATTGGATAAAGGTTAGGTTAATAGATAAAGCATGATAAAGCTTAGGTTAATAGATAAAGCATGGATAAAGGTTAGGTTAATAGATAAAGTCTGGATAAAGCTTAGGTTAATAGATAAAAGCTGGATAAAAGTTAGGTTAATAGATAAAGAATGGATAAAGGTTAGGTTAATAGATAAAGACTGGATAAAGGTTAGGTTAATAGATAAAGACTGGATAAAGGTTAGGTTAATAGATAAAGGATGGATAAAGGTTAGGTTAATAGATAAAAGCTGGATAAAGATTAGGTTAATAGATAAAGCCTGGATAAAGATTAGGTTAATAGATCAAGTCTGGACAAAGGTTAGGTTAATAGATAAAAGCTGGATAAAAGTTAGGTTAATAGATAAAGACTGGATAAAGGTTAGGTTAATAGATAAAGACTGGATAAAGGTTAGGTTAATAGATAAAGACTGGATAAAGGTTAGGTTAATAGATAAAGTCTGGATAAAGATTAGGTTAATAGATAAAGCATGGATAAAGATTAGGTTAATAGATAAAGCATGGATAAAGATTAGGTTAATAGATAAAGCATGGATAAAGGTCAGGTTAATAGATAAAGCCTGGATAAAGGTTAGGTTAATAGATAAAGTCTGGATAAAGGTTAGGTTAATAGATAAAGTCTGGATAAAGGTTAGGTTAATAGATAAAGTCTGGATAAAGGATAGGTTAATAGATAAAGGATGGATAAAGTTTAGGTTAATAGAAAAGTCTGGATAAAGGTTAATAGATAAAGACTGGATAAAGGTTAGGTTAATAGATAAAGACTGGATAAAGGTTAGGTTAATAGATAAAAGCTGGATAAAGTTAGGTTAATAGATAAAGCATGGATAAAGCTTAGGTTAATAGATAAAGCATGGATAAAGGTTAGGTTAATAGATAAAGACTGGATAAAGGTTATGTTAATAGATACAGACTGGATAAAGGTTATGTTAATAGATAAAGACTGGATAAAGGTTAGGTTAATAGATAAAGATAGATAAAGGTTAGGTTAATAGATAAAGCATGGATAAAAGTAATCTTAATTGATAAAGACTGGATAAAGATTAGGTTAATAGATACAGACTGGATAAATATATTTTAATAGATAAAGTCTGGATAAAGATTATTTTAATAGAAAAAGTCTGGATTAAGATTAATAGATACAGACTGGATAAAGTTTAGGTTAATACATAAAGACTGGATAAAGGTTATGTTAATAGATAAAACTGGATAAAGGTTAGGTTAATAGATAAAGCATGGATAAAGGTTAGGTTAATAGATAAAGACTGGATAAAGATTAGGTTAATAGATAAAGGCTGGATAAAGGTTAGGTTAATAGATAAAGCATGGATAACGATTAGTTTAATAGATAAAGAATGGATAAAGGTTAGGTTAATAGATACAGTCTGGATAAAGGTTAGGTTAATAGATAAAGCATGGATAAAGATTAGGTTAATAGATAAAGCCTGGATAAAGGTTAGGTTAATAGATACAGCATGGATAAAGATTAGGTTAATAGATAAAGGCTGGATAAAGGTTAGGTTAATAGATACAGTCTGGAAAAAGGTTAGGTTAATACATAAAGTCTGGATAAAGATTAGGTTAATAGATCAAGTCTGGATGAAGGTTAGGTTTATAGATAAAGGTTTAAAGGTTAATACATAAAGCATGGATAAAGGTTAGGTTAATAAAGATTAGGGTAATAGATAAAGCTTAGGTTAATAGATAAAGTCTGGATAAAGGTTAGGTTAATAGATAAAGTCTGGATAAAGGTTAGGTTAATAGATAAAGGTTTAAAAGTTAATACATAAAGCATGGATAAAGGTTAGGTTAATAAAGATTAGGTTAATAGATAAAGGTTAGGTTAATAGATAAAGTCTGGATAAAGGTTAGGTTAATAGATAAAGTCTGGATAAAGGTTAGGTTAATAGATAAAGTCTGGATAAAGGTTAGGTTAATAGATACAGGCTGGATAAAGGTTAGGTTAATAGATAAAGTCTGGATAAAGATTAGGTTAATAGATAAAGGTTTAAATGTTAGGTTAATAGATAAAGCATGGATAAAGATTAGGTTAATAGATAAATCCTGGATAAAGGTTATGTTAATAGATAAAGGTTTAAATGTTAGGTTAATAGATAAAGCATGGATAAAGATTAGGTTAATATATAAATCCTGGATAAAGGTTAGGTTAATAGATAAAGCCTGGATAAAGATTAGGTTAATAGATAAAGACTGGATAAAGATTAGGTTAATAGATAAAGTCTGGATAAAGGTTAGGTTAATAGATAAAGGTTTAAATGTTAGGTTAATAGATAAAGCATGGATAAAGATTAGGTTAATAGATAAATCCTGGATAAAGGTTATGTTAATAGATAAAGCCTGGATAAAGGTTAGGTTAATAGATAAAGACTGGATAAAGATTAGGTTAATAGATAAAGGCTGGATAAAGTCTGGATAATGGTTAGGTTAATAGATAAAGTCTGGATAAAGGTTAATAGATAAAGTCTGGATAAAGGTTAGGTTAATAGATAAAGTCTGGACAAAGGTTAATAGATAAAGTCTGGATAAAGGTTAGGTTAATAGATAAAAGCTGGATAAAAGTTAGGTTAATAGATAAAGCATGGATAAAGATTAGGTTAATAGATAAAGTCTGGACAAAGGTTAATATATAAAGTCTGGATAAAGGTTAGGTTAATAGATAAAAGCTGGATAAAGATTAGGTTAATAGATAAAGCCTGGATAAAGATTAGGTTAATAGATCAAGTCTGGACAAAGGTTAGGTTAATAGATAAAAGCTGGATAAAAGTTAGGTTAATAGATAAAGACTGGATAAAGGTTAGGTTAATAGATAAAGCATGGATAAAGGTTAGGTTAATAGATAAAGACTGGATAAAGGTTAGGTTAATAGATAAAGTCTGGATAAAGATTAGGTTAATAGATAAAGCATGGATAAAGATTAGGTTAATAGATAAAGCATGGATAAAGATTAGGTTAATAGATAAAGCATGGATAAAGGTCAGGTTAATAGATAAAGCCTGGATAAAGGTTAGGTTAATAGATAAAGTCTGGATAAAGGTTAGGTTAATAGATAAAGTCTGGATAAAGGTTAGGTTAATAGATAAAGTCTGGATAAAGGATAGGTTAATAGATAAAGGATGGATAAAGTTTAGGTTAATAGAAAAGTCTGGATAAAGGTTAATAGATAAAGACTGGATAAAGGTTAGGTTAATAGATAAAGACTGGATAAAGGTTAGGTTAATAGATAAAAGCTGGATAAAGTTAGGTTAATAGATAAAGCATGGATAAAGCTTAGGTTAATAGATAAAGCATGGATAAAGGTTAGGTTAATAGATAAAGACTGGATAAAGGTTATGTTAATAGATACAGACTGGATAAAGGTTATGTTAATAGATAAAGACTGGATAAAGGTTAGGTTAATAGATAAAGATAGATAAAGGTTAGGTTAATAGATAAAGCATGGATAAAAGTAATCTTAATTGATAAAGACTGGATAAAGATTAGGTTAATAGATACAGACTGGATAAATATATTTTAATAGATAAAGTCTGGATAAAGATTATTTTAATAGAAAAAGTCTGGATTAAGATTAATAGATACAGACTGGATAAAGTTTAGGTTAATACATAAAGACTGGATAAAGGTTATGTTAATAGATAAAGACTGGATAAAGGTTAGGTTAGGTTAATAGATAAAGACTGGATAAAGGTTAGGTTAGGTTAATAGATAAAGGTTTAAATGTTAGGTTAATAGATAAATCCTGGATAAAGGTTAGGTTAATAGATAAAGCATGGATAAAGGTTATGTTAATAGATAAAGCCTGGATAAAGGTTAGGTTAATAGATAAAGACTGGATAAAGATTAGGTTAATAGATAAAAGCTGGATAAAGGTTAGGTTAATAGATAAAGCCTGGATAAAGGTTAGGTTAATAGATAAAGACTGGATAAAGGTAGGTTAATAGATAAAGTCTGGATAAAGGTTAGGTTAATAGATACAGTCTGGATAAAGGTTAGGTTAATAGATAAAGCCTGGATAAAGGTTAGGTTAATAGATAAAGTCTGGATAACGGTTAGGTTAATAGATAAAGACTGGATAAAGTTTAGGTTAATAGATACAGACTGGATAAAGGTTATGTTAATAGATAAAGACTGGATAAAGTTTAGGTTAATAGATAAAGACTGGATAAAGGTTAGGTTAATAGATAAAGCATGAATAAAGGTTAGGTTAATAGATAAAGACTGGATAAAGGTTAGGTTAATAGATAAAGCATGGATAAAAATTAGGTTAATAGATAAAGCATGGATAAAGGTTAGGTTAATAGATAAAGCATGGATAAAGATTAGGTTAATAGATAAAGCATGGATAAAGGCTAGGTTAATAGATAAAGAATGGATAAAGGTTAGGTTAATAGATAAAGCATGATAAAGCTTAGGTTAATAGATAAAGCATGGATAAAGGTTAGGTTAATAGATAAAGTCTGGATAAAGCTTAGGTTAATAGATAAAAGCTGGATAAAAGTTAGGTTAATAGATAAAGACTGGATAAAGGTTAGGTTAATAGATAAAGACTGGATAAAGGTTAGGTTAATAGATAAAGTCTGGATAAAGGTTAGGTTAATAGATAAAGCATGGATAAAGGTCAGGTTAATAGATAAAGCCTGGATAAAGGTTAGGTTAATAGATAAAGTCTGGATAAAGGTTAGGTTAATAGATAAAGTCTGGATAAAGGTTAGGTTAATAGATAAAGTCTGGATAAAGGATAGGTTAATAGATAAAGGATGGATAAAGTTTAGGTTAATAGAAAAGTCTGGATAAAGGTTAATAGATAAAGACTGGATAAAGGTTAGGTTAATAGATAAAGACTGGATAAAGGTTAGGTTAATAGATAAAAGCTGGATAAAGTTAGGTTAATAGATAAAGCATGGATAAAGCTTAGGTTAATAGATAAAGCATGGATAAAGGTTAGGTTAATAGATAAAGACTGGATAAAGGTTATGTTAATAGATACAGACTGGATAAAGGTTATGTTAATAGATAAAGACTGGATAAAGGTTAGGTTAATAGATAAAGATAGATAAAGGTTAGGTTAATAGATAAAGCATGGATAAAAGTAATCTTAATTGATAAAGACTGGATAAAGATTAGGTTAATAGATACAGACTGGATAAATATATTTTAATAGATAAAGTCTGGATAAAGATTATTTTAATAGAAAAAGTCTGGATTAAGATTAATAGATACAGACTGGATAAAGTTTAGGTTAATACATAAAGACTGGATAAAGGTTATGTTAATAGATAAAGACTGGATAAAGGTTAGGTTAGGTTAATAGATAAAGACTGGATAAAGGTTAGGTTAGGTTAATAGATAAAGGTTTAAATGTTAGGTTAATAGATAAATCCTGGATAAAGGTTAGGTTAATAGATAAAGCATGGATAAAGGTTATGTTAATAGATAAAGCCTGGATAAAGGTTAGGTTAATAGATAAAGACTGGATAAAGATTAGGTTAATAGATAAAAGCTGGATAAAGGTTAGGTTAATAGATAAAGCCTGGATAAAGGTTAGGTTAATAGATAAAGACTGGATAAAGGTAGGTTAATAGATAAAGTCTGGATAAAGGTTAGGTTAATAGATACAGTCTGGATAAAGGTTAGGTTAATAGATAAAGCCTGGATAAAGGTTAGGTTAATAGATAAAGTCTGGATAACGGTTAGGTTAATAGATAAAGACTGGATAAAGTTTAGGTTAATAGATACAGACTGGATAAAGGTTATGTTAATAGATAAAGACTGGATAAAGTTTAGGTTAATAGATAAAGACTGGATAAAGGTTAGGTTAATAGATAAAGCATGAATAAAGGTTAGGTTAATAGATAAAGACTGGATAAAGGTTAGGTTAATAGATAAAGCATGGATAAAAATTAGGTTAATAGATAAAGCATGGATAAAGGTTAGGTTAATAGATAAAGCATGGATAAAGATTAGGTTAATAGATAAAGCATGGATAAAGGCTAGGTTAATAGATAAAGAATGGATAAAGGTTAGGTTAATAGATAAAGCATGATAAAGCTTAGGTTAATAGATAAAGCATGGATAAAGGTTAGGTTAATAGATAAAGTCTGGATAAAGCTTAGGTTAATAGATAAAAGCTGGATAAAAGTTAGGTTAATAGATAAAGACTGGATAAAGGTTAGGTTAATAGATAAAGACTGGATAAAGGTTAGGTTAATAGATAAAGTCTGGATAAAGGTTAGGTTAATAGATAAAGCATGGATAAAGGTCAGGTTAATAGATAAAGCCTGGATAAAGGTTAGGTTAATAGATAAAGTCTGGATAAAGGTTAGGTTAATAGATAAAGTCTGGATAAAGGTTAGGTTAATAGATAAAGTCTGGATAAAGGATAGGTTAATAGATAAAGGATGGATAAAGTTTAGGTTAATAGAAAAGTCTGGATAAAGGTTAATAGATAAAGACTGGATAAAGGTTAGGTTAATAGATAAAGACTGGATAAAGGTTAGGTTAATAGATAAAAGCTGGATAAAGTTAGGTTAATAGATAAAGCATGGATAAAGCTTAGGTTAATAGATAAAGCATGGATAAAGGTTAGGTTAATAGATAAAGACTGGATAAAGGTTATGTTAATAGATACAGACTGGATAAAGGTTATGTTAATAGATAAAGACTGGATAAAGGTTAGGTTAATAGATAAAGATAGATAAAGGTTAGGTTAATAGATAAAGACTGGATAAAGGTTATGTTAATAGATAAAGACTGGATAAAGGTTAGGTTAGGTTAATAGATAAAGACTGGATAAAGGTTAGGTTAGGTTAATAGATAAAGGTTTAAATGTTAGGTTAATAGATAAATCCTGGATAAAGGTTAGGTTAATAGATAAAGCATGGATAAAGGTTATGTTAATAGATAAAGCCTGGATAAAGGTTAGGTTAATAGATAAAGACTGGATAAAGATTAGGTTAATAGATAAAAGCTGGATAAAGGTTAGGTTAATAGATAAAGCCTGGATAAATGTTAGGTTAATAGATAAAGACTGGATAAAGGTAGGTTAATAGATAAAGTCTGGATAAAGGTTAGGTTAATAGATACAGTCTGGATAAAGGTTAGGTTAATAGATAAAGCCTGGATAAAGGTTAGGTTAATAGATAAAGTCTGGATAACGGTTAGGTTAATAGATAAAGACTGGATAAAGTTTAGGTTAATAGATACAGACTGGATAAAGGTTATGTTAATAGATAAAGACTGGATAAAGTTTAGGTTAATAGATAAAGACTGGATAAAGGTTAGGTTAATAGATAAAGCATGAATAAAGGTTAGGTTAATAGATAAAGACTGGATAAAGGTTAGGTTAATAGATAAAGCATGGATAAAAATTAGGTTAATAGATAAAGCATGGATAAAGGTTAGGTTAATAGATAAAGCATGGATAAAGATTAGGTTAATAGATAAAGCATGGATAAAGGCTAGGTTAATAGATAAAGAATGGATAAAGGTTAGGTTAATAGATAAAGCATGATAAAGCTTAGGTTAATAGATAAAGCATGGATAAAGGTTAGGTTAATAGATAAAGTCTGGATAAAGCTTAGGTTAATAGATAAAAGCTGGATAAAAGTTAGGTTAATAGATAAAGAATGGATAAAGGTTAGGTTAATAGATAAAGACTGGATAAAGGTTAGGTTAATAGATAAAGACTGGATAAAGGTTAGGTTAATAGATAAAGGATGGATAAAGATTAGGTTAATAGATAAAGCATGGATAAAGATTAGGTTAATAGATAAATCCTGGATAAAGGTTAATAGATAAAGCATGGATAAAGGTTATGTTAATAGATAAAGCCTGGATAAAGGTTAGGTTCATAAATAAAGACTGGATAAAGGTTAGGTTAATAGATACAGTCTGGATAAAGGTTAGGTTAATAGATAAAGCCTGGATAAAGGTTAGGTTAATAGATAAAGTCTGGACAAAGGTTAATATATAAAGTCTGGATAAAGGTTAGGTTAATAGATAAAAGCTGGATAAAGATTAGGTTAATAGATAAAGCCTGGATAAAGATTAGGTTAATAGATCAAGTCTGGACAAAGGTTAGGTTAATAGATAAAAGCTGGATAAAAGTTAGGTTAATAGATAAAGACTGAATAAAGGTTAGGTTAATAGATAAAGACTGGATAAAGGTTAGGTTAATAGATAAAGACTGGATAAAGGTTAGGTTAATAGATAAAGTCTGGATAAAGATTAGGTTAATAGATAAAGCATGGATAAAGATTAGGTTAATAGATAAAGCATGGATAAAGATTAGGTTAATAGATAAAGCATGGATAAAGGTCAGGTTAATAGATAAAGCCTGGATAAAGGTTAGGTTAATAGATAAAGTCTGGATAAAGGTTAGGTTAATAGATAAAGTCTGGATAAAGGTTAGGTTAATAGATAAAGTCTGGATAAAGGATAGGTTAATAGATAAAGGATGGATAAAGTTTAGGTTAATAGAAAAGTCTGGATAAAGGTTAATAGA
This sequence comes from Coregonus lavaretus, assembly GCF_964263955.1. Lineage (NCBI taxonomy): Eukaryota > Metazoa > Chordata > Actinopteri > Salmoniformes > Salmonidae > Coregonus > Coregonus lavaretus. The sequence goes on along the minus strand of NW_028156084.1, from coordinate 22,099 downwards.
TAAAGACTGGATAAAGGTTAGGTTAATAGATAAAGACTGGATAAAGGTTAGGTTAATAGATAAAAGCTGGATAAAGTTAGGTTAATAGATAAAGCATGGATAAAGCTTAGGTTAATAGATAAAGCATGGATAAAGGTTAGGTTAATAGATAAAGACTAGATAAAGGTTATGTTAATAGATACAGACTGGATAAAGGTTATGTTAATAGATAAAGACTGGATAAAGGTTAGGTTAATAGATAAAGATAGATAAAGGTTAGGTTAATAGATAAAGCATGGATAAAAGTAATCTTAATTGATAAAGACTGGATAAAGATTAGGTTAATAGATACAGACTGGATAAATATATTTTAATAGATAAAGTCTGGATAAAGATTATTTTAATAGAAAAAGTCTGGATTAAGATTAATAGATACAGACTGGATAAAGTTTAGGTTAATACATAAAGACTGGATAAAGGTTATGTTAATAGATAAAGACTGGATAAAGGTTAGGTTAGGTTAATAGATAAAGACTGGATAAAGGTTAGGTTAGGTTAATAGATAAAGGTTTAAATGTTAGGTTAATAGATAAATCCTGGATAAAGGTTAGGTTAATAGATAAAGCATGGATAAAGGTTATGTTAATAGATAAAGCCTGGATAAAGGTTAGGTTAATAGATAAAGACTGGATAAAGATTAGGTTAATAGATAAAAGCTGGATAAAGGTTAGGTTAATAGATAAAGCCTGGATAAAGGTTAGGTTGATAGATAAAGACTGGATAAAGGTAGGTTAATAGATAAAGTCTGGATAAAGGTTAGGTTAATAGATACAGTCTGGATAAAGGTTAGGTTAATAGATAAAGCCTGGATAAAGGTTAGGTTAATAGATAAAGTCTGGATAACGGTTAATAGATAAAGTCTGGATAAAGTTTAATAGACAAAGTCTGGATAAAGGTTAGGTTAATAGATACAATCTGGATAAAGGTTAGGTTAATAGATAAAGTCTGGATAAAGGTTAGGTTAATAGATAAAAGCTGGATGAAGGTTAGGTTAATAGATAAAGACTGGATAAAGGTTAGGTTAGGTTAATAGAAAAAGGCTGGATAAGGGTTAGGTTAATAGATAAAGCATGGATAATGGTTAGGTTAATAGATAAAAGCTGGATAAAGTTAGGTTAATAGATAAAGCATGGATAAAGCTTGGGTTAATAGATAAAGCATGGATAAAGGTTAGGTTAATAGATAAAGACTGGATAAAGTTTAGGTTAATAGATACAGACTGGATAAAGGTTATGTTAATAGATAAAGACTGGATAAAGTTTAGGTTAATAGATAAAGACTGGATAAAGGTTAGGTTAATAGATAAAGCATGAATAAAGGTTAGGTTAATAGATAAAGACTGGATAAAGGTTAGGTTAATAGATAAAGCATGGATAAAAATTAGGTTAATAGATAAAGCATGGATAAAGGTTAGGTTAATAGATAAAGCATGGATAAAGATTAGGTTAATAGATAAAGCATGGATAAAGGCTAGGTTAATAGATAAAGAATGGATAAAGGTTAGGTTAATAGATAAAGCATGGATAAAGCTTAGGTTAATAGATAAAGCATGGATAAAGGTTAGGTTAATAGATAAAGTCTGGATAAAGCTTAGGTTAATAGATAAAAGCTGGATAAAAGTTAGGTTAATAGATAAAGAATGGATAAAGGTTAGGTTAATAGATAAAGACTGGATAAAGGTTAGGTTAATAGATAAAGACTGGATAAAGGTTAGGTTAATAGATAAAGGATGGATAAAGATTAGGTTAATAGATAAAGCATGGATAAAGATTAGGTTAATAGATAAATCCTGGATAAAGGTTAATAGATAAAGCATGGATAAAGGTTATGTTAATAGATAAAGCCTGGATAAAGGTTAGGTTCATAAATAAAGACTGGATAAAGGTTAGGTTAATAGATACAGTCTGGATAAAGGTTAGGTTAATAGATAAAGCCTGGATAAAGGTTAGGTTAATAGATAAAGTCTGGATAAAGGTTAATAGATAAAGTCTGGATAAAGTTTAATAGACAAAGTCTGGATAAAGGTTAGGTTAATAGATACAATCTGGATAAAGGTTAGGTTAATAGATAAAGTCTGGATAAAGGTTAGGTTAATAGATACAAGCTGGATGAAGGTTAGGTTAATAGATAAAGACTGGATAAAGGTTAGGTTAGGTTAATAGAAAAAGGCTGGATAAGGGTTAGGTTAATAGATAAAGCATGGATAATGGTTAGGTTAATAGATAAAAGCTGGATAAAGTTAGGTTAATAGATAAAGCATGGATAAAGCTTGGGTTAATAGATAAAGCATGGATAAAGGTTAGGTTAATAGATAAAGACTGGATAAAGTTTAGGTTAATAGATACAGACTGGATAAAGGTTATGTTAATAGATAAAGACTGGATAAAGTTTAGGTTAATAGATAAAGACTGGATAAAGGTTAGGTTAATAGATAAAGCATGGATAAAGGTTAGGTTAATAGATAAAGACTGGATAAAGGTTAGGTTAATAGATAAAGCATGGATAAAGATTAGGTTAATAGATAAAGCATGGATAAAGGTTAGGTTAATAGATAAAGCATGGATAAAGATTAGGTTAATAGATAAAGCATGGATAAAGGCTAGGTTAATAGATAAAGCATGGATAAAGGTTAGGTTAATTGATAAAGCATGGATAAAGCTTAGGTTAATAGATAAAGCATGGATAAAGATTAGGTTAATAGATAAAGTCTGGATAAAGCTTAGGTTAATAGATAAAAGCTGGATAAAAGTTAGGTTAATAGATAAAGAATGGATAAAGGTTAGGTTAATAGATAAAGACTGGATAAAGGTTAGGTTAATAGATAAAGACTGGATAAAGGTTAGGTTAATAGATAAAGGATGGATAAAGATTAGGTTAATAGATAAAGCATGGATAAAGATTAGGTTAATAGATAAATCCTGGATAAAGGTTAATAGATAAAGCATGGATAAAGGTTATGTTAATAGATAAAGCCTGGATAAAGGTTAGGTTCATAAATAAAGACTGGATAAAGATTAGGTTAATAGATAAAGGCTGGATAAAGGTTAGGTTAATAGATAAAGACTGGATAAAGTTTAGGTTAATAGATAAAGTCTGGATAAAGGTTAGGTTAATAGATAAAGACTGGATAAAGATTAGGTTAATAGATAAAGGCTGGATAAAGGTTAGGTTAATAGATAAAGTCTGGATAAAGGTTAGGTTAATAGATAAAGTCTGGATAAAGGTTAGGTTAATAAATAAAGTCTGGATAAAGGTTAGGTTAATAGATACAGGCTGGATAAAGGTTAGGTTAATAGATAAAGTCTGGATAAAGATTAGGTTAATAGATAAAGGTTTAAATGTTAGGTTAATAGATAAAGCATGGATAAAGATTAGGTTAATAGATAAATCCTGGATAAAGGTTATGTTAATAGATAAAGGTTTAAATGTTAGGTTAATAGATAAAGCATGGATAAAGATTAGGTTAATATATAAATCCTGGATAAAGGTTAGGTTAATAGATAAAGCCTGGATAAAGATTAGGTTAATAGATAAAGACTGGATAAAGATTAGGTTAATAGATAAATCCTGGATAAAGGTTATGTTAATAGATAAAGGTTTAAATGTTAGGTTAATAGATAAAGCATGGATAAAGATTAGGTTAATATATAAATCCTGGATAAAGGTTAGGTTAATAGATAAAGCATGGATAAAGATTAGGTTAATAGATCAATCCTGGATAAAGGTTATGTTAATAGATAAAGCCTGGATAAAGGTTAGGTTAATAGATAAAGACTGGATAAAGATTAGGTTAATAGATAAAGGCTGGATAAAGGTTAATAGATAAAGACTGGATAAAAGTTAGGTTAATAGATAAAGTCTGGATAAAGTCTGGATAAAGGTTAGGTTAATAGATAAAGTCTGGATAAAGGTTAATAGATAAAGTCTGGATAAAGGTTAGGTTAATAGATAAAGTCTGGACAAAGGTTAATAGATAAAGTCTGGATAAAGGTTAGGTTAATAGATAAAAGCTGGATAAAAGTTAGGTTAATAGATAAAGACTGGATAAAGGTTAGGTTAGGTTAATAGAAAAAGGCTGGATAAGGGTTAGGTTAATAGATAAAGCATGGATAATGGTTAGGTTAATAGATAAAAGCTGGATAAAGTTAGGTTAATAGATAAAGCATGGATAAAGCTTGGGTTAATAGATAAAGCATGGATAAAGGTTAGGTTAATAGATAAAGACTGGATAAAGTTTAGGTTAATAGATACAGACTGGATAAAGGTTATGTTAATAGATAAAGACTGGATAAAGTTTAGGTTAATAGATAAAGACTGGATAAAGGTTAGGTTAATAGATAAAGCATGAATAAAGGTTAGGTTAATAGATAAAGACTGGATAAAGGTTAGGTTAATAGATAAAGCATGGATAAAAATTAGGTTAATAGATAAAGCATGGATAAAGGTTAGGTTAATAGATAAAGCATGGATAAAGATTAGGTTAATAGATAAAGCATGGATAAAGGCTAGGTTAATAGATAAAGAATGGATAAAGGTTAGGTTAATAGATAAAGCATGGATAAAGCTTAGGTTAATAGATAAAGCATGGATAAAGGTTAGGTTAATAGATAAAGTCTGGATAAAGCTTAGGTTAATAGATAAAAGCTGGATAAAAGTTAGGTTAATAGATAAAGAATGGATAAAGGTTAGGTTAATAGATAAAGACTGGATAAAGGTTAGGTTAATAGATAAAGACTGGATAAAGGTTAGGTTAATAGATAAAGGATGGATAAAGATTAGGTTAATAGATAAAGCATGGATAAAGATTAGGTTAATAGATAAATCCTGGATAAAGGTTAATAGATAAAGCATGGATAAAGGTTATGTTAATAGATAAAGCCTGGATAAAGGTTAGGTTCATAAATAAAGACTGGATAAAGGTTAGGTTAATAGATACAGTCTGGATAAAGGTTAGGTTAATAGATAAAGCCTGGATAAAGGTTAGGTTAATAGATAAAGTCTGGATAAAGGTTAATAGATAAAGTCTGGATAAAGTTTAATAGACAAAGTCTGGATAAAGGTTAGGTTAATAGATACAATCTGGATAAAGGTTAGGTTAATAGATAAAGTCTGGATAAAGGTTAGGTTAATAGATACAAGCTGGATGAAGGTTAGGTTAATAGATAAAGACTGGATAAAGGTTAGGTTAGGTTAATAGAAAAAGGCTGGATAAGGGTTAGGTTAATAGATAAAGCATGGATAATGGTTAGGTTAATAGATAAAAGCTGGATAAAGTTAGGTTAATAGATAAAGCATGGATAAAGCTTGGGTTAATAGATAAAGCATGGATAAAGGTTAGGTTAATAGATAAAGACTGGATAAAGTTTAGGTTAATAGATACAGACTGGATAAAGGTTATGTTAATAGATAAAGACTGGATAAAGTTTAGGTTAATAGATAAAGACTGGATAAAGGTTAGGTTAATAGATAAAGCATGGATAAAGGTTAGGTTAATAGATAAAGACTGGATAAAGGTTAGGTTAATAGATAAAGCATGGATAAAGATTAGGTTAATAGATAAAGCATGGATAAAGGTTAGGTTAATAGATAAAGCATGGATAAAGATTAGGTTAATAGATAAAGCATGGATAAAGGCTAGGTTAATAGATAAAGCATGGATAAAGGTTAGGTTAATTGATAAAGCATGGATAAAGCTTAGGTTAATAGATAAAGCATGGATAAAGATTAGGTTAATAGATAAAGTCTGGATAAAGCTTAGGTTAATAGATAAAAGCTGGATAAAAGTTAGGTTAATAGATAAAGAATGGATAAAGGTTAGGTTAATAGATAAAGACTGGATAAAGGTTAGGTTAATAGATAAAGACTGGATAAAGGTTAGGTTAATAGATAAAGGATGGATAAAGATTAGGTTAATAGATAAAGCATGGATAAAGATTAGGTTAATAGATAAATCCTGGATAAAGGTTAATAGATAAAGCATGGATAAAGGTTATGTTAATAGATAAAGCCTGGATAAAGGTTAGGTTCATAAATAAAGACTGGATAAAGATTAGGTTAATAGATAAAGGCTGGATAAAGGTTAGGTTAATAGATAAAGACTGGATAAAGTTTAGGTTAATAGATAAAGTCTGGATAAAGGTTAGGTTAATAGATAAAGACTGGATAAAGATTAGGTTAATAGATAAAGGCTGGATAAAGGTTAGGTTAATAGATAAAGTCTGGATAAAGGTTAGGTTAATAGATAAAGTCTGGATAAAGGTTAGGTTAATAAATAAAGTCTGGATAAAGGTTAGGTTAATAGATACAGGCTGGATAAAGGTTAGGTTAATAGATAAAGTCTGGATAAAGATTAGGTTAATAGATAAAGGTTTAAATGTTAGGTTAATAGATAAAGCATGGATAAAGATTAGGTTAATAGATAAATCCTGGATAAAGGTTATGTTAATAGATAAAGGTTTAAATGTTAGGTTAATAGATAAAGCATGGATAAAGATTAGGTTAATATATAAATCCTGGATAAAGGTTAGGTTAATAGATAAAGCCTGGATAAAGATTAGGTTAATAGATAAAGACTGGATAAAGATTAGGTTAATAGATAAATCCTGGATAAAGGTTATGTTAATAGATAAAGGTTTAAATGTTAGGTTAATAGATAAAGCATGGATAAAGATTAGGTTAATATATAAATCCTGGATAAAGGTTAGGTTAATAGATAAAGCATGGATAAAGATTAGGTTAATAGATCAATCCTGGATAAAGGTTATGTTAATAGATAAAGCCTGGATAAAGGTTAGGTTAATAGATAAAGACTGGATAAAGATTAGGTTAATAGATAAAGGCTGGATAAAGGTTAATAGATAAAGACTGGATAAAAGTTAGGTTAATAGATAAAGTCTGGATAAAGTCTGGATAAAGGTTAGGTTAATAGATAAAGTCTGGATAAAGGTTAATAGATAAAGTCTGGATAAAGGTTAGGTTAATAGATAAAGTCTGGACAAAGGTTAATAGATAAAGTCTGGATAAAGGTTAGGTTAATAGATAAAAGCTGGATAAAAGTTAGGTTAATAGATAAAGCATGGATAAAGATTAGGTTAATAGATAAAGTCTGGACAAAGGTTAATATATAAAGTCTGGATAAAGGTTAGGTTAATAGATAAAAGCTGGATAAAAATTAGGTTAATAGATAAAGCCTGGATAAAGATTAGGTTAATAGATCAAGTCTGGAAAAAGGTTAGGTTAATAGATAAAAGCTGAATAAAAGTTAGGTTAATAGATAAAGACTGGATAAAGGTTAGGTTAATAGATAAAGACTGGATAAAGGTTAGGTTAATAGATAAAGTCTGGATAAAGATTAGGTTAATAGATAAAGCATGGATAAAGATTAGGTTAATAGATAAAGCATGGATAAAGATTAGGTTAATAGATAAAGCATGGATAAAGGTCAGGTTAATAGATAAAGCCTGGATAAAGGTTAGGTTAATAGATAAAGTCTGGATAAAGGTTAGGTTAATAGATAAAGTCTGGATAAAGGTTAGGTTAATAGATAAAGTCTGGATAAAGGATAGGTTAACAGATAAAGACTGGATAAAGGTTAGGTTAATAGATAAAGGATGGATAAAGTTTAGGTTAATAGAAAAGTCTGGATAAAGGTTAATAGATAAAGACTGGATAAAGGTTAGGTTAATAGATAAAGACTGGATAAAGGTTAGGTTAATAGATAAAAGCTGGATAAAGTTAGGTTAATAGATAAAGACTGGATAAAGGTTATGTTAATAGATAAAGACTGGATAAAGATTATTTGAATAGATAAAGACTGGATAAAGTTTAGGTTAATAGATAAAGATAGATAAAGGTTAGGTTAATAGATAAAGCATGGATAAAAGTAATCTTAATTGATAAAGACTGGATAAAGATTAGGTTAATAGATACAGACTGGATAAATATATTTTAATAGATAAAGTCTGGATAAAGATTATTTTAATAGAAAAAGTCTGGATTAAGATTAATAGATACAGACTGGATAAAGTTTAGGTTAATACATAAAGACTGGATAAAGGTTATGTTAATAGATAAAGACTGGATAAAGGTTAGGTTAGGTTAATAGATAAAGACTGGATAAAGGTTAGGTTAGGTTAATAGATAAAGGTTTAAATGTTAGGTTAATAGATAAATCCTGGATAAAGGTTAGGTTAATAGATAAAGCATGGATAAAGGTTATGTTAATAGATAAAGCCTGGATAAAGGTTAGGTTAATAGATAAAGACTGGATAAAGATTAGGTTAATTGATAAAAGCTGGATAAAGGTTAGGTTAATAGATAAAGCCTGGATAAAGGTTAGGTTAATAGATAAAGACTGGATAAAGGTAGGTTAATAGATAAAGTCTGGATAAAGGTTAGGTTAATAGATACAGTCTGGATAAAGGTTAGGTTAATAGATAAAGCCTGGATAAAGGTTAGGTTAATAGATAAAGTCTGGATAAAGGTTAATAGATAAAGTCTGGATAAAGGTTAATAGACAAAGTCTGGATAAAGGTTAGGTTAATAGATACAATCTGGATAAAGGTTAGGTTAATAGATAAAAGCTGGATGAAGGTTAGGTTAATAGATAAAGACTGGATAAAGGTTAGGTTAGGTTAATAGAAAAAGGCTGGATAAGGGTTAGGTTAATAGATAAAGCATGGATAATGGTTAGGTTAATAGATAAAAGCTGGATAAAGTTAGGTTAATAGATAAAGCATGGATAAAGCTTGGGTTAATAGATAAAGCATGGATAAAGGTTAGGTTAATAGATAAAGACTGGATAAAGTTTAGGTTAATAGATACAGACTGGATAAAGGTTATGTTAATAGATAAAGACTGGATAAAGATTATTTGAATAGATAAAGACTGGATAAAGTTTAGGTTAATAGATAAAGATTAGATAAAGGTTAGTTTAATAGATAAAGCATGGATAAAAGTAATCTTAATTGATAAAGACTGGATAAAGGTTAGGTTAATAGATACAGACTGGATAAATATATTTTAATAGATAAAGTCTGGATAAATGTTATTTTAATAGATAAAGTCTGGATAAAGATTAATAGATACAGACTGGATAAAGTTTAGGTTAATACATAAAGACTGGATAAAGGTTATGTTAATAGATAAAGACTGGATGAAGGTTAGGTTAATAGATAAAGACTGGATAAAGGTTAGGTTAGGTTAATAAATAAAGCATGGATAAAGATTAGGTTAATAGATAAAGACTGGATAAAGGTTTAAAGGTTAATACATAATGTCTGGATAAAGGTTAGGTTAATAGATAAAGCATTGATAAAGATTAGGTTAATAGATAAAGGCTGGATAAAGGTTATGTTAATAGATAAAGGTTTAAATGTTAGGTTAATAGATAAAGCCTGGATAAAGGTTAGGTTAATAGATAAAGTCTGGATAAAGGTTAATAGATAAAGTCTGGATAAAGGTTAATAGACAAAGTCTGGATAAAGGTTAGGTTAATAGATACAATCTGGATAAAGGTTAGGTTAATAGATAAAAGCTGGATGAAGGTTAGGTTAATAGATAAAGACTGGATAAAGGTTAGGTTAGGTTAATAGAAAAAGGCTGGATAAGGGTTAGGTTAATAGATAAAGCATGGATAATGGTTAGGTTAATAGATAAAAGCTGGATAAAGTTAGGTTAATAGATAAAGCATGGATAAAGCTTGGGTTAATAGATAAAGCATGGATAAAGGTTAGGTTAATAGATAAAGACTGGATAAAGTTTAGGTTAATAGATACAGACTGGATAAAGGTTATGTTAATAGATAAAGACTGGATAAAGATTATTTGAATAGATAAAGACTGGATAAAGTTTAGGTTAATAGATAAAGATTAGATAAAGGTTAGTTTAATAGATAAAGCATGGATAAAAGTAATCTTAATTGATAAAGACTGGATAAAGGTTAGGTTAATAGATACAGACTGGATAAATATATTTTAATAGATAAAGTCTGGATAAATGTTATTTTAATAGATAAAGTCTGGATAAAGATTAATAGATACAGACTGGATAAAGTTTAGGTTAATACATAAAGACTGGATAAAGGTTAGGTTAATAGATAAAGACTGGATGAAGGTTAGGTTAATAGATAAAGACTGGATAAAGGTTAGGTTAGGTTAATAAATAAAGCATGGATAAAGATTAGGTTAATAGATAAAGACTGGATAAAGGTTTAAAGGTTAATACATAATGTCTGGATAAAGGTTAGGTTAATAGATAAAGCATTGATAAAGATTAGGTTAATAGATAAAGGCTGGATAAAGGTTATGTTAATAGATAAAGGTTTAAATGTTAGGTTAATAGATAAAGCATGGATAAAGATTAGGTTAATATATAAATCCTGGATAAAGGTTAGGTTAATAGATAAAGCCTGGATAAAGATTAGGTTAATAGATAAAGACTGGATAAAGATTAGGTTAATAGATAAATCCTGGATAAAGGTTATGTTAATAGATAAAGGTTTAAATGTTAGGTTAATAGATAAAGCATGGATAAAGATTAGGTTAATATATAAATCCTGGATAAAGGTTAGGTTAATAGATAAAGCATGGATAAAGATTAGGTTAATAGATAAATCCTGGATAAAGGTTATGTTAATAGATAAAGCCTGGATAAAGGTTAGGTTAATAGATAAAGACTGGATAAAGATTAGGTTAATAGATAAAGGCTGGATAAAGGTTAATAGATAAAGACTGGATAAAAGTTAGGTTAATAGATAAAGTCTGGATAAAGTCTGGATAAAGGTTAGGTTAATAGATAAAGTCTGGATAAAGGTTAATAGATAAAGTCTGGATAAAGGTTAGGTTAATAGATAAAGTCTGGACAAAGGTTAATAGATAAAGTCTGGATAAAGGTTAGGTTAATAGATAAAAGCTGGATAAAAGTTAGGTTAATAGATAAAGCATGGATAAAGATTAGGTTAATAGATAAAGTCTGGACAAAGGTTAATATATAAAGTCTGGATAAAGGTTAGGTTAATAGATAAAAGCTGGATAAAAATTAGGTTAATAGATAAAGCCTGGATAAAGATTAGGTTAATAGATCAAGTCTGGAAAAAGGTTAGGTTAATAGATAAAAGCTGAATAAAAGTTAGGTTAATAGATAAAGACTGGATAAAGGTTAGGTTAATAGATAAAGACTGGATAAAGGTTAGGTTAATAGATAAAGTCTGGATAAAGATTAGGTTAATAGATAAAGCATGGATAAAGATTAGGTTAATAGATAAAGCATGGATAAAGATTAGGTTAATAGATAAAGCATGGATAAAGGTCAGGTTAATAGATAAAGCCTGGATAAAGGTTAGGTTAATAGATAAAGTCTGGATAAAGGTTAGGTTAATAGATAAAGTCTGGATAAAGGTTAGGTTAATAGATAAAGTCTGGATAAAGGATAGGTTAACAGATAAAGACTGGATAAAGGTTAGGTTAATAGATAAAGGATGGATAAAGTTTAGGTTAATAGAAAAGTCTGGATAAAGGTTAATAGATAAAGACTGGATAAAGGTTAGGTTAATAGATAAAGACTGGATAAAGGTTAGGTTAATAGATAAAAGCTGGATAAAGTTAGGTTAATAGATAAAGACTGGATAAAGGTTATGTTAATAGATAAAGACTGGATAAAGATTATTTGAATAGATAAAGACTGGATAAAGTTTAGGTTAATAGATAAAGATAGATAAAGGTTAGGTTAATAGATAAAGCATGGATAAAAGTAATCTTAATTGATAAAGACTGGATAAAGATTAGGTTAATAGATACAGACTGGATAAATATATTTTAATAGATAAAGTCTGGATAAAGATTATTTTAATAGAAAAAGTCTGGATTAAGATTAATAGATACAGACTGGATAAAGTTTAGGTTAATACATAAAGACTGGATAAAGGTTATGTTAATAGATAAAGACTGGATAAAGGTTAGGTTAGGTTAATAGATAAAGACTGGATAAAGGTTAGGTTAGGTTAATAGATAAAGGTTTAAATGTTAGGTTAATAGATAAATCCTGGATAAAGGTTAGGTTAATAGATAAAGCATGGATAAAGGTTATGTTAATAGATAAAGCCTGGATAAAGGTTAGGTTAATAGATAAAGACTGGATAAAGATTAGGTTAATTGATAAAAGCTGGATAAAGGTTAGGTTAATAGATAAAGCCTGGATAAAGGTTAGGTTAATAGATAAAGACTGGATAAAGGTTGGTTAATAGATAAAGTCTGGATAAAGGTTAGGTTAATAGATACAGTCTGGATAAAGGTTAGGTTAATAGATAAAGCCTGGATAAAGGTTAGGTTAATAGATAAAGTCTGGATAAAGGTTAATAGATAAAGTCTGGATAAAGGTTAATAGACAAAGTCTGGATAAAGGTTAGGTTAATAGATACAATCTGGATAAAGGTTAGGTTAATAGATAAAGTCTGGATAAAGGTTAGGTTAATAGATAAAAGCTGGATGAAGGTTAGGTTAATAGATAAAGACTGGATAAAGGTTAGGTTAGGTTAATAGAAAAAGGCTGGATAAGGGTTAGGTTAATAGATAAAGCATGGATAATGGTTAGGTTAATAGATAAAAGCTGGATAAAGTTAGGTTAATAGATAAAGCATGGATAAAGCTTGGGTTAATAGATAAAGCATGGATAAAGGTTAGGTTAATAGATAAAGACTGGATAAAGTTTAGGTTAATAGATACAGACTGGATAAAGGTTATGTTAATAGATAAAGACTGGATAAAGATTATTTGAATAGATAAAGACTGGATAAAGTTTAGGTTAATAGATAAAGATTAGATAAAGGTTAGTTTAATAGATAAAGCATGGATAAAAGTAATCTTAATTGATAAAGACTGGATAAAGGTTAGGTTAATAGATACAGACTGGATAAATATATTTTAATAGATAAAGTCTGGATAAATGTTATTTTAATAGATAAAGTCTGGATAAAGATTAATAGATACAGACTGGATAAAGTTTAGGTTAATACATAAAGACTGGATAAAGGTTATGTTAATAGATAAAGACTGGATGAAGGTTAGGTTAATAGATAAAGACTGGATAAAGGTTAGGTTAGGTTAATAAATAAAGCATGGATAAAGATTAGGTTAATAGATAAAGACTGGATAAAGGTTTAAAGGTTAATACATAATGTCTGGATAAAGGTTAGGTTAATAGATAAAGCATTGATAAAGATTAGGTTAATAGATAAAGGCTGGATAAAGGTTAATAGATAAAACTGGATAAAGGTTAGGTTAATAGATAAAGCATGGATAAAGGTTAGGTTAATAGATAAAGACTGGATAAATATTAGGTTAATAGATAAAGGCTGGATAAAGGTTAGGTTAATAGATAAAGCATGGATAACGATTAGTTTAATAGATAAAGGATGGATAAAGGTTAGGTTAATAGATGCAGTCTGGATAAAGGTTAGGTTAATAGATAAAGCATGGATAAAGATTAGGTTAATAGATAAAGGCTGGATAAAGGTTAGGTTAATAGATAAAGGTTTAAAGGTTAATACATAAAGCATGGATAAAGGTTAGGTTAATAAAGATTAGGTTAATAGATAAAGGTTAGGTTAATAGATAAAGTCTGGATAAAGGTTAGGTTAATAGATAAAGTCTGGATAAAGGTTAGGTTAATAGATAAAGGTTTAAAGGTTAATACATAAAGCATGGATAAAGGTTAGGTTAATAAAGATTAGGTTAATAGATAAAGGTTAGGTTAATAGATAAAGTCTGGATAAAGGTTAATAGATAAAGTCTGGATAAAGGTTAGGTTAATAGATAAAGGTTTAAAGGTTAATACATAAAGCATGGATAAAGGTTAGGTTAATAAAGATTAGGTTAATAGATAAAGGTTAGGTTAATAGATAAAGTCTGGATAAAGGTTAGGTTAATAGATAAAGTCTGGATAAAGGTTAGGTTAATAGATAAAGACTGTATAAAGGTTAATAGATAAAGAATGGATAAAGGTTAGGTTAATAGATCAAAGCTGGATAAAGGTTAGGTTAATAGATAAAGACTGGATAAAGATTAGGTTAATAGATAAAGCATGGATAAAGGTTAGGTTAATAGATAAAGTATGGATAAAGGTTAGGTTAATAGATAAAGACTGGATAAAGGTTAGGTTAATAGATAAACGTTTAAATGTTAGGTTAATAGATAAAGGCTGGATAAAGATTAGGTTAATAGATAAAGCCTGGATAAAGGTTAGGTTAATAGATAAAGACTGGATAAAGGTTAGGTTAATAGATAAAGACTGGATAAAGGTTAATAGATAAAGCATGGATAAAGGTTAGGTTAATAGATAAAGCATGGATAAAGGTTAATAGATAAAGCATGGATAAAGGTTAGATTAAGAGATAAAAGCTGGATAAAGGTTAGGTTAATAGATAAAGACTGGATAAAGATTAGGTTAATAGATAAAGTCTGGATAAAGGTTAGGTTAATAGATAAAGACTGGATAAAGGTTAGGTTAATAGATAAAGGCTGGATAAAGGTTAGGTTAATAGATAAAGTCTGGATAAAGTTTAGGTTAATACATAAAGTCTGGATAAAGGTTAATAGATAAAGCCTGGATAAAAGTTAGGTTAATAGATAAAGTCTGGATAAAGGTTAGGTTAATAGATAAAAGCTGGATAAAGGTTAGTTTAATAGATAAAGCATGGATAAAGGTTTGGTTAATAGATAAAGGGTGGATTAAGGTTAGGTTAATAGATAAAGTCTGGATAAAGATTAGGTTAATAGATAAAGACTGGATAAAGGTAGGTTAATAGATAAAAGCTGGATAAATGTTAGGTTAATAGATAAAGACTGAATAAAGGTTTGGTTAATAGATAAAGGATGGATTAAGGTTAGGTTAATAGATAAAGTCTGGATAAAGGTTAGGATGAAGTTTTGTTAATAGATAAAGGCTGGATAAAGATGATGTTAATAGATAAAGGTTTAAAGGTTAGGTTAATAGATAAAGCATGGATAAAGGTTAGGTTAATAGATAAAGCATGGATAAAGGTTAATAGATAAAGCATGGATAAAGGTTAGGTTAATAGATAAAGAATGGATAAAGGTTAGGTTAATAGATAAAGCATGGATAAAGCTTAGGTTAATAGATAAAGGATGGATAAAGGTTAGGTTAATAGATAAAGCATGGATAAAGGTTAGGTTAATAGATAAAGAATGGATAAAGGTTAGGTTAATAGATAAAGACTGGATAAAGGTTAGGTTAATAGATAAAGATTTAAAGGGAAGGTTAATAG
Source organism: Coregonus lavaretus (assembly GCF_964263955.1). Taxonomy (NCBI): domain Eukaryota; kingdom Metazoa; phylum Chordata; class Actinopteri; order Salmoniformes; family Salmonidae; genus Coregonus; species Coregonus lavaretus. The sequence continues at coordinate 6,780 of NW_028156084.1, read as the reverse complement.
ATAAAGGTTTAAAGGTTAGGTTAATAGATAAAGGTTTAAAGGGAAGGTTAATAGATACAGGTTTAAAGGGAAGGTTAATAGATAAAGATTTAAAGGGAAGGTTAATAGATAAAGGTTTAAAGGGAAGGTTAATAGATAAAGGTTTAAAGGGAAGGTTAATAGATAAAGGTTTAAAGGGAAGGTTAATAGATAAAGGTTTAAAGGGAAGGTTAATAGATACAGGTTTAAAGGGAAGGTTAATAGATAAAGGTTTAAAGGGAAGGTTAATAGATACAGGTTTAAAGGGAAGGTTAATAGATAAAGGTTTAAAGGGAAGGTTAATAGATACAGGTTTAAAGGGAAGGTTAATAGATAAAGGTTTAAAGGGAAGGTTAATAGATACAGGTTTAAAGGGAAGGTTAATAGATCAAGGTTTAAAGGGAAGGTTAATAGATAAAGGTTTAAAGGGAAGGTTAATAGATAAAGGTTTAAAGGGAAGGTTAATAGATACAGGTTTAAAGGGAAGGTTAATAGATAAAGGTTTAAAGGGAAGGTTAATAGATAAAGGTTTAAAGGGAAGGTTAATAGATACAGGTTTAAAGGGAAGGTTAATAGATAAAGGTTTAAAGGGTAGTTTAATAGATAAAGGTTTAAAGGGAAGGTTAATATATAAAGGTTTAAAGGGAAGGTTCATAGATAAAGGTTTAAAGGGAAGGTCCATATCCAGCTTGTTGTGACTTACTGTCTCTTCAGCTGTTCCATAGACTTGTTCTCTTCCTCCAATCTGGCTCTGACTGCCTTCACTATCGTAGCCTGGAACAACTCAGCCCCTCTGAAACACACATACACATGATCACATCACAGATACATGATCACATCACAGATACATGATCACATCACAGATACATGATCATATCACAGATACATTATCATATCACATATATATTAGCACATCACAGAAACATTACCATATCACAGATACATTACCATATCACAGAACATTAGCATATCACATAAACATTACCATATCACATTTACATTACCATATCACAGCACATTATCATATCTCAGATACGTTATCATATCACAGGTACATTATCATATCACAGATATATTAGCATATCACAGAAACATTACCATATCACAGATACATTACCATATCACATAGACATGACCATATCACAGTACATTATCGTATCACAGATACGTTATCATATCACAGGTACATTATCATATCACAGATATATTAGCATATCACAGAAACATTACCATATCACAGATACATTACCATATCACATAGACATGACCATATCACAGTACATTATCGTATCGCAGATACGTTATCATATCACAGGTACATTATCATCACAGTACTACAGCTGAGTAAGAACAGTTGTAAAGAGTTCGCTGGTGCAATGGAGGTCTTTGGAACCACGCTTGTGTGATGAGTAACCTTGCCTGGGACCTAAAGACTTGCGTTAGCTCCCCAACCTAATGTCTAGACTTTAGCTCAGTGGGCTAAACCAGTTTTGTGGCATTTAAGGGACCTGGTGTCACGGTTTCGGCCGAGGCTGCTCCTCCTCCTGGTTCGGGCAGGCTTCGGCGTTCGCCGTCCCCGGAGTATTAGCTGCCACCGCTCTATGTGTCTGCATTTGATTGTTTTTGTCTGTCTGTATCACCTGTGTCCATTTGTGTCTTGATTACGTGTCCTATAAGTTCCTTGTTTTGTTCTAGTAATCTTGTGTGTTGTTGCTTCCTGCCATTGTGTCGGAGCTATGTGTTTGCTCCCGTTTTGTTTCATGTCTTAGTGTTTACGCGTGTGCGTATTTTTCCCTCGCCTCGTTGTCTGTTTTGAGGTCGGAGGTTTTCACTTGCATTTTGGTGACTATTAAAGTCTGTTGGACTTTACCTCTGTGTCCTGCGCCTGACTCCTCCACCACATCCACATCGGTACCATTGACACCTGGGTTGGAAAGCCAGTTATGTGCATACCTGGATGCCAGTATCTGGGAGGCCCTGATGTCAGCCACCACGTGTAGAAAGTAGTAACTCATGAAGACACGTCTCTGCAACAGCAGGAAGGCAAAACAGATACTGTCCCAGATGATCCCAGCCTCGTCGCTGGGCAGAATACAGTTCTGAACACCGTCCACGGCTAGAGAGGACACACGCACACAGACACACACACGCACACAGACACACACACACACACAGACAGACACACACACACACAGAGAGAACACCTTTATTTATATCATTTCTACATTTAATCTCCTTCATAAAACATTGGTTTAATTGATTTTAAACTGTTGAATGCTACTGTGCTTCATGACATTAAATGATCCGTTATTTAGTAAGAGACTTACGTGTGAAGTCTCTGTTGGTGATGACGTTATACTCCTTGATGGTGCAGGCCAGACTGAGGAGCTGGATCAGCCAACAGTTGTTGACTACCAGGACATTGATGTAACCACAGGCCAGGATCTGAACACAGCGCAGAGATGAGGAATCAGATATACAGGATAAACAAGGAATCAGATACACAGGGTGAATCAGATACACAGGGTGAATCAGATACACAGGTTAATCAAGGAATCAGATACACAGGGTGAATCAGATACACAGGGTGAATCAGATACACAGGGTGAATCAGATACACAGGGTGAATCAGATACACAGGGTGAATCAGATACACAGGGTGAATCGGATACACAGGGTGAATCGGATACACAGGGTGAATCAGATACACAGGGTGAATCAGCTACACAGGGTGAGTCAGATGGTGGGTGGTGAAAAGGAGAACACTGGATGGAAGGACCTTTCATATTCACCTTTATGTAATATGACTTTGTTTATTATTGTGAAGCATCTACTGTATGTAGTGCTTATGAACACTTAAGAATGCTATATAAACCCTGTTCATAATCACGGTCCCACTCACAGACAGGATGTTCTTCATGGTGATGACAAACACATTATAGGCGATCAGGAAGTCCCAGTAGTGTAGGATCTTCTTGATTGGCTTGAGCAGCAGCTCCCCGCCGAACAGCAGGAAGTAGAAACATCCCACCAGATAGCCCAAACAGAAGATGCTGATACGTGTGGTGCCAGTGATGAAGATGATGGTGAGGACAAACCAGAACAGGTAGCTAAACAAGATCACCTTCAGCATGTCCAGGTAGGACCTGGTAAAAGGACCGGAGAGAAGTGAAAAAGAGACAAGAACCAGGTTCAATGTGTTCAATGTTTTCAATGTGGACAATGTGTTCAATGTGTTCAATGTTTTCAATGTGTTCAATGTTTTCAATGTGGACAATATGTTCAATATGTTCAATGTTTTCAATGTGTTCAATGTTTTCAATGTGGACAATGTGTTCAATGTTTTCAATGTGGACAATGTGTTCAATGTTTTCAATGTGGTCAAAGTTTTCAATATGTTCAATGTTTTCAATGTTGTCAACGTGGTCAATGTGTTCAATGTGGTCAATGTGTTCAATGTGTTCAATGTGGTCAATGTGTTCAATGTTGTCACTGTGTTCAATGTATTCAATGTTGTCAATGTGTTCAATGTTGTCAATGTGTTCAATGTGGTCAATGTGTTCAAAGTATTCAATGCTTTAGCTTAGTGTAGTGCACAGACCCGGGTTCAAACCCAATCACCTTTTCCCTGACCACTTTACCTAAATGGGAAGTAACCCTGTCTGTAGTCATATAAGATACATCATTAGGCCGTTGAGCTACAGTAGGAAAAAACATCATGTTGAGTGCACAGGAAAAGTCTAAACTATGTTTGTGGTTGTTCTGTAACATAATCTGTAATACAACCATCAATCACATCATTTCTAACTAGATCAATAACAGTCAGGCTTACAGTAAAGGTCTGATTGTGATCGATCAATACATGGAAACTACGGTTGATAATATAATATATGGAGTTGACTTGAAACCCAATCAATGTCTATCAGTACAGGTATGTACTCTACTGAGAGAGACAGAGACAGAGAGAGACAGAGAGAGACAGAGAGAGACAGAGAGAGACAGAGAGAGACAGAGAGAGACAGAGAGAGAGAGAGAGAGATAGAGAGAGAGAGCCAGAGAGAGAGAGTTAGAGAGAGAGAGACAGAGAGAGAGAGAGAAAGAGAGAGAGACAGAGAGAGACAGAGAGAGAGAGAGATAGAGAGAGAGAGAGATAGAGATAGAGAAACAGACATACAGACGGAGAGAGAGAGACAGAGAGAGAAGGCCTTGTGATAACTCCATCCATTTCTATCAGTACAGGTATGCACTTTACTGAGAGAGAG